>NW_004949210.1:242651-271143 GCF_000317375.1 Microtus ochrogaster | reverse complement strand
TCAGTAGGTTGCCTTTTTGTCTTAATGACAGTGTCCTTTGCTTTACAGAAGCTTCTCAGTTTTAGGAGGTCCCATTTATTCAATGTTGCCCTTAATGTCTGTGCTACTGGGGTTATACGTAGTAAGTGGTCTCCTGTGCCCATGTGATGTAGACTACTTCCCACTTTCTCTTCTATCAGGTTCAGTGTGTTCAAATTGATATATTGCCTGCTCCCAGGTGTCCATTTTATTGTCATCACACCCTAGCCCACAACTCCGGTGGAAGCTTCACCAGAGGTCATACAGATATCCATAACCCCAGGTAAGACACCCAATCACAGAATACCAACACTCCCTCAGTGCCTGCCAAGACTACCTCAAACTGACGCCCTCACTGCTTCACCGTATCATTACCCATTACTCCCACAGTGGCCCCCAGCTTCATCAGAGGAGAAGGCTCCCAGTTCAAAGGCCCAGACAATATTTTTTAACAAAATCATAGAAGGAAATTTTCCTAACTTAAAAGGGAAGATGCCTATGAAGGCACAAGAAACTTACAGAACACCAAATAGATTGGACCAGAAAAGAAAGTCTCTTCACCACATAATATTCAAAACAATAAGCAACAGAGAAGAAAGAAAGAATATTAAAAACTGCAAGAGAAAAAGGCCAAGTAACAGATCAAGGCAGACCTATTAGAATTATACCTGACTTGTCAATGGAGACTCTAAAAGCCAGACAGGCCTGGCCAGATGTCCTGCAGACCATAAGAGACCACAGGTAACAGTCAAGATTGCTATACCCAGGAAAACTTTCAATCAACATGGAGAAAATAAGATATTCCATGATAAAGTCAAATTTAGACAGTATCTATCCACAAATACAGCCCTGCAGAAGGTATTAGAAGGAAAACTCCAACCCAAAAAATGTTAACTATACCCATGAAAACACAGACACTAAATAATCACACACAAAAAAAAAACAAAAGGAAGCATATACACGCACACACACACACACGCGCACGCACACACACACACACACACACACACACACACACACTACCACTACCACCAATAACAAAATAACAGGAATTCATAGTCACTGGTCATTGATATCTCTCAATATCAATTGACTCAATTCCCCAATAAAAAGATACAGAATAACAGAATGGACGTGATAACAGGATCCATCCTTCTGATGCATACAAAAAATATACCTTAAAATCAAAAATAGACATTATCTCAGAGTAAAGGGCTGGAAAAATATTTTCCAAGAAAATGGATCTAAGAAACAATCTGGTGTAGCTATTCTAATGTCTAACCAAATAGTCTTCAAACTGAAATTATTCAAAAGAGAAAGGAAAGGATACTTCATACTCATAAAAAGAAAAATCTGCCAAGAAGATCTTTAATTCTTAATATCTATGCAAAAAATGCAAGGGCACCCACAGTTGTAAAGGGAACACTACTGAGGTTTAAATCACACATCACCCTTACACATTGATAAATAGTGGGAGACTTCAATACCCTACTCTCACCAATGTCATCCACACAAAAACTAAACAGAGAAATAATGGAACTGCTGAGTAGTACTCTAATATGTATACATTCCATACTTTCTTCATCCATTCTTCCATTGAAGGGCATCTAGGTTGTTTCCAGGTTCTGGCTATTACAAACAATGCTGCTATGAACATAGTAGAGCATATACTTTTGTTGTATGATAAGGCCTCTGGGAGGGGAACTTGATTGGGGGAAGGGGAGGGAAATGGGAGGAGGTGGCGGGCAAGAGACAGAAATCTTTAATAAATAAATAAACGGAAAAAAAGAAATAATGGAACTAACAGATGTTATGAAACAAATGGACTTAACAGATAACTACAGAACATTTCACACAAATGCAGAAGGGTATACCTTCTTCTCAGCACCTTGTGGAACATTCTCCAAAATTGACCACATACTCAGTCACAAATCAAGTCTCAACAGATACAATAAAATTGAAATAACCTCCTTGCATGCTATCAAACCACCATGGATTAAAGCTGGATTTCAACAATAACAGAAACAATAAAAAGGCAATGAGCTCATGGAAACTGAACAACTCTCTACTGAATGACTACCTGGTAAAAGCAGAAATAAAGAAAGAAATTAAAGACTTCCTAGAATTCAACATACTCAAACTTATGGAACATAACAAAAGTAGTGCTAAGAGCAAAGTTCATATCACTAAGTGCCTTTATAAAGGAATTGGAGATATCTCACGCTAGCAACATCCCAGCACACCTAAGCTATAGAACAAACATAAACAAGCTTATCCTAGATTTATAGATGGCAGGAAATAATCAAATTGAGGGCTGAAATCAATATAATAGAAACAAAGAAAACAACACAAAGAATCAACGAAACAAGAGTTGGTTCTTTGAGAAAATCAACAAGGTAGATAAATATTTATCCAAACTAACTAAAAGAGTATCCAAATTAGCAAAATTAGAAACAAAAAGCAGGACATAACAACATACACTAAGGAAATCCAAAGAACCACTAGGTCAAACCACAAAAAAACTGTATTCCACCAAATTGGAAAAATCTAAAATAAGTGGTTAATTTTCTTGATAGATACCACTTAACAAAGTTAAATCAAGATCAGATAAACAATTTGAATAGACACATAAGGAAATAAAAGCAGTCACTAAAATATCCCAACAAAAAATGAAGCCCAGGGCCTGACAGTTTTAGCTCAGAATTCTACCAGATTTTCAAAGAAGAACTGATGCCAATACTTGTCATTTTTTTCTACAAAACAGAAACAGAAGGAACATTACCCAATTCCTTTTATGAAGCCACAGTCAGCTGATACTCATGACACACAAAGATTCAACAAAGGAAGAAAATAACAAACTAATTTCCCTCATGAACGTAGATGCAAAAATATTCAATAAAATACTGGCAAACCATATCCAAGAACACAACAAAATACCATTGATCATGATCAAGTAGGCTTCATCCCAGAGATGCAGTAATGCTTCAACATACAAAAATAAGTTAATGTAATTCACCATATAAATAAACTGAAAGTAAAAAAAAAATACATGATCTTCTCAGTGGATGATGAAAATTTCTTTGACAAAATCCAACATACTTTCAGAATAAAGGTCTTGGAGAGATTAGGGATACAAGAAAACATCTAAATATAACAAAGACAATTTATAGTAAGCCAACATCAAATTAAATGGAGAGAAACTCAAAACAGTTCCACTAAATTCAGAAATAAGATAACACTGTCCACTCTCTCCATATCTAGTCAATATGTACTTGATGTTCTAGCTAGAACAATAAGACAACTGAAGGAGACCAGGAAGATGCAAATTGTAAAGAAGCCAAAGTATCTTTATTTGCTGATGATACAGTATCATACATACACAACCCAAAATTTCTATCAAGAAATTCCTATAGCTGATAAACATCTTTAATGAGGTATTTGGATATATAATCAACTCAAAAAAAAATCAGCAGCCCTCTTATACAGAAATGACAAACCAGCTAAGAAAGATATTAGGGAAACAATAAACACCCTTTACAACAGCCACAACTAATATAAAATATCTTGGGGTAACTCTAACAAAGAAAGTGAAGGACTTCGAGTCTTTGATAAAGGAAATTGAAGAAGATATCAGAAAATGGAAAGACCTCCCATGCTCATGAATCAGTAGAATTAGCATAGTAAAAATGGCCATTGTACCAACAACAATCTACAGATTCAATTCCAATCCCATCAAAACTCCTATGCAATTCTTTACAGAACTTGAAATGAAAATTCTCAATTTTATATGGAAAAACAAAAAACCCAGGATAGCTAAAACAGTCCTGTACAATAAAAGAACTTCCATAGGTATCACCACCCCTAATTTCAAGTTGTACTACAAAGTAATAGTAATAAAAACTGCATGGTATTGGCATACAGACAGGTTGATCAGTGGAATTGAACAGAAGACCCAGGCATACATCCACATACCTATGGATGCTTGATTTTTTTTTTATAAAGAAACCAGTAATACACAATAGGGAAAAAGAAAGGGAAATAGAATATATTTGGTGGGTAGACTCTGGGCAGGTGGGGATGGCAACAGGAGGGATTATGCAGGGGTGGGAATGATGAGGGGAGAGTACTGAGAGAGAAAACTGGAATTGGGGGTGGGGCAGTGAAATATAGCAACCTAGAAATTCCTAGAAAACTCCCTGGAATTTATGACAGTGACCCTAGTGAAGTCTGATAGCAATGGGAGGAATAGGAAGCCCAAATTGGCCACCCTCTATGATCAGGCAAGGCTTCTAGCAATGCCTCTGGGATGTCAACCCAGCTACAGCATCTTCGACCTACAATCTGTCCCTGTTTGCAAGATGTGCTGGAGTAATGATGGCACAGAACTTGTGGGAGTGGCCAACCAATGACTGTTCCAGCTTAGGGCCCCTGCTATGAGAGGGACCCCATGTCTGACACTGCATGGATGGCCAGGAAACAGAGGCAGGATAGCCCAGAGACCCAGACTAGAACCAATCACAACTGGCAAAACAAGATTTAAAAAGTTCAATGAAGTGATTTCTAATGATATTGTGCTATACTCATAGATCAGGGCATAGCCTGATTGTCATCAGAGAGGCTTCATCCAGCAACTATTGGGAACAATACAGAGACTCACAACCAAGCATTAGGCAGAGCTAGGGGAACTCCTCAGGAGAGGAGGAGGAAGGAATGTAGGAGCCAGAGAGGTCACGGACATAACAAGAACATATCCCACAGAATCAATTAAGCAAGGCTCATAGGCCTCATAGACTGAAGCAATAAACACAAACTCTATATGAGTCTGAGCTAGGTCCTCTGCACATATGTTATGGTTGCATTGCTTGGTGTTTTTATGGAACATCTAACAGTGGGAATGGTAACTGTCTCTGGCTCTTTTGCCTGCTCTTGGGACCCTTTTCCTCCTGGTGGTTTGCCTTGATGAATCTAGTTTTATTGTAATTTCTAAAGCCATGTTCAGTGGATATCCCTGAGAGGTTTGCTCTTTTTCTTTTTAAGGGAAATGGAGGAGGAGTGGATCTGGGGGAGAGGGAAGGGATTGGAAAGGGGGGGGACATAAGAAACTGCTATCTGGATGTGATGTATGAGAGAAGAATAAAAAAGACACAAGAGCTATCTCAAGTGGTGTACTGGAAATCTGGAAGTACTGCACAGGGATGTGAGATTAACATTCACACCTTATTGATAAAGACCTGAACTTGTGAAGGATTGCCCTGAAGGTACAGCTGGGCGGTGGTGGCGCACGCCTTTAATCCCAGCACTCGGGAGGCAGAGGCAGGTGGATCTCTGTGAGTTTGAGGCTAGCCTGGTCTACAAGAGCTAGTTCCAGGACAGGCTCCAAAACCACAGAGAAACCCTGTCTCGAAAAAAAACAAAACAAAACAAAAAAAGAAGTGTAAACAGTATAGCAACTGTACTTGAAAAGGATTCCCTCTTGACCATACCAGCATTAAGGAAGGCCCAGAGGTCAGAAAAGCATTTTAAATATGATTTTGGAAGGTCTTCCTAGAAGGATGACCAGCCTTTATGACCTGACCTCACTTTGGATTGCTAATGGTCATGACAAGTATCCAGAAGGTCAGAAAGGAAGACTGAGAGACTTATGAGCATAACCAACAAACAGAGCAAACTGCATTCATTCACCATAACCCCAACCAACTCTATTCTTCACATTTATTCTCCATTCATTTAATAACCAAAGTCAATTTAGCAGGTAAGCTCTGTTCTTATCTCTCTTTATCTCTTCATTTTCCCCATATTCTTTTCTCCTTAATTTTCCATTATATAGATTTTCTCAAAGAGCATAGACTATTCTGATTTGTTGGGAATCTCTGTGTCTTAGCCTCCAGAGAGCTGGGAATGTTTAACCTTATCTGATTGCTTCTCTCATTTCTCTTTTCATTCTACCTTTAACAAAAACTGTATTATCCTCCCACCTTTTAGTCCTTATTGTTCCTCCTTCTATCTACATGCCCCTCTTCTATCTGTTCTCTATAAACTAGTTACCTTTCTTACTTTGCCTTTTACCTTTCCTGATAAAACCACACTAATACATCATCGTATATAAAACCATCAGGTTCCCCTTACTTATTAAACTAATTGGCAGCAATAGGGTGAATGTTTATTACTTGATTACTACTGTATTTTCACAGTGAGCCTATGCTTTGGTAATATTGATTCAATAAAACCCCCCAAAACAAAACAAAAAACCCACAGCTCCCAACTTAAAGAGAATAATAATTCTGGAGTCATTTTGGGGTTATCCCAAATTCTTACATTCTCACGTGGAAGCAATTTCATGAAGCTTTATAGTTTAATAGAACAAAAAAAAAACCTCATAAAGCAAGGAAAGTTTAAAATATATATGGATGGGTATATCAGCAAGGTAGTTAAACAAGATGGTCTCAGATATTATCTGATGACATTCTTAACTTTCATAGTGGTGAAAGCTAGTGGTCTCCTAAGTTAATAGATTTTAAGAGGTTTTGTTTTAGTCACAGGATGTTAGTTTTAACACAAAAGTAGTCAAGGAATCACTAAAGCTAGCCCAATAGAAGATAATTAGCCCTCCAGACCTGTAATGTTCTAATTTCTACACAATCCTATATTTTTAATCCATCAATCTGTCTTTGTAGACACAGCTTCTTTCCGTGCATTTTCATTCTTGATAGTGATTTTTTGTGAAGGACTATATTTTAATGTAAAAATTAGCAGTTCTCTCCCCAAAGGAATAAAAGACATGCATTATTCAGCATCAAAATCAGAGACCATAACCCAGGAACATAGACGTAGGTCTCCTAAAATACAATATTCCAATGTGGAAAATTTTTCGTAGAATTTTCACAGAAACAGAATGAAGAAAGTTGTAAATCAAGACACTTTTCATATATATTAGTGGGTACATCATATACATATAGTGAGTTGGGGACAACTCTGCTATAAGTCTTGGGTGCAATCTGAAAACACTTTTAGCCCTTTGATTGGTAGAAAGATAGGGTTTTGCTAATACATTCTAAAAAGATTTTTTATGTCATGATGTTATGTCTGGTTAGCAGCAGGATGCTGGGTCTGAGACAGGGGAAGGGACCAAGGAATGGCTATTTAATAGGCTAAATGTTATCCAAGATAAATTGTAATTAGTCTTTGAAACTGCAACATTACAAGCTCTTCAAATCACTGAAGTTTTAAATAATCAATCAGCCTATCCAGACAGATTATTTCCATGAATTCTCATGCACAGTTCTCTCAAGGGATTAATGGGGATTAATCCTGGTGTCTGATGTGAGATTCCCCTCTGTATGCTATGAATATGTTTTATTGCCATTGGTTAATAAAGACTACTTTGCCTTATGGCAGGGCAGAGTATAGGTAGGCAGGAAAACTAAACTGAATGCAGGGAGAAAGAAGGTGTTGTCAGGGAGATGCCTTGTAGCTGCCAAAGGAGAAAGATGCCAGAACCTTACCATTAAGCCACAGCCTCGTGGCAATACACAGATTAATAGAAATGGGTTAAATTTAAGATGTAAGAGCTAGCTAGGAATACACCTGAACCACTGGCCAAACAATGTTGTAATTAATACAGTTTTTGTGTGATTATTTGGGTCAGGGTGGTTGGGAAATATAAGATCAGTCTCTGGCTACAGGTGTCTGTTCCAGATACCAGTATTAGGAAAATTATAGTGTTTAGTCCCAAAATTGGGAGAAGAAAGACCACTGACCCAAACCATCAATTAATTAAAGCAAACAATTAATTAAAGTCTTTTTTTTATATACAGGCTACCTCTCCCTAAGGCAGGGTTCAAGAGGTCAGCATTGGAGTTGAGGAAGACAGGCTTTTATAGAGCTCAGGGGTAGAGGATTTCCATATGGGGAAAATAGGGGGCTTACAGGAGGAGGAGTAACAGATGGTCAAAATGAGGTAATCACAACAGGCAGTAGACATAACTAAGTCCTCACAGGTGGTCATATAACCCTTGAAAACAAAGGTAAAGTTGCAAGATGATTATAAACAACTTTTGAATCAAAGACATGATTGCCATTCCTGAAAGAGACAGTCAGAACCATTTGTAGTTAAGGTTACAGATGGTGCATAGCTCAATCTTTAAAAAACAAAGCCGGTTTAATCATAAACAGGAATGAACCTATTTTGTCTTTACTGTAATATGGCTTTTAAGCCTAAATTGAAAGCAGGTTGGTTCTTCACTAGCTAAACCCTAATAGAACCTAGTCTGTTTTCAGAATTACTAACATTTCCACTAACAGAGTAAAGGCAATTAAAAAAAAAAACTAATGGCTAGCCTCCTATGCCCAAGTCACAACACAAAAAGAAAAGAAACAGGCACTGTAAAAAAAAAGAAAAGAAAAGAAAAGAAAAAGAAATTTTTTTATTACTTAAAAAAATACCAATCCAAATTCCCACTCCCTCCCCCCTCCCAGTCCTCTTCCTCTCCCTCCACAGACCCTCTCCCCACCCCTCCAACCCTAAGGGAGTGCCATGCACCCCACCTTGTGGAAAGTCCAAGGCCCTCCCTACTACATCTAGGTTGAGCAAGAGAACAGGATCCCATGAAGCCGGTATATGCAAGTAGAGACACATCCCAGTGTCACTATCGGTGGCCCCTCGGTCTGCCCCAGCTGTCAACCCCCTTCAGAGGGGCTTGGTTGTTCCCATGCTCGTTCACTCCCAGTCCAGTTGGAGTTGGTGAGTTACCATTAGCTCAAGCAAACTGTCTTAGTGGATGACCTCCTCATGGTCTTGAATTCCTTGCTCATACTCTCACTCCCTCCACTCTTTAACAGGATCTTGGGAACTCAGTCCAGTGTTTTAATGTGGGTCATTGCCTTACAGAGGATTCTTAAAGGAATCCTTAAGGCTGAAGAGAAAGATAAACATACCAAAAGTGCTAAAGAAACCATGCTAGGACAGTAGTTAAGCAAATGGGGAACAGGGAGACATCAAACACTATAAAATAAAAGTCCACAGAATTTAATATATGTTTATCGATAGTAATTATAAATATTAATGGTTTCGATTTCTCAATCAAAAGACACAGGTTAACAGAAAGGATTTATCTATTTGTTGCCCTCAATAAATGCACCTAACTTTAAAAGGCAGATGCAACTCTAAGGAGAAAAGATTGAAAAAAATATACAGCAGAGAAAAGATAGCCTCTTGTACAAAAGGTGGAAGGCTTAGAAAAGTTTATATCCACGTATAGACACTGAAACTAGGTCCCTGTCTCTCACCTTGCACAAAATTAACTCAAAATGAGCCAAATGTTTTAATTTAAGACCTGAAATTCTTAGGGAAAAGGAGTTGAAAATGTTTTGAAGATATCAGCATAAGGAAGGACATTCTAAATAAGATGCCAGTCATTCAGGACATAATGTCAACAAGCAATGAATGGGAATGTATTATTAAAAGCCTTCACAATAATAAAGATGTCAGTTAACTAAGGAATCAAAAAAAAAATCATTTATCTAGACTGTGAAAAGGATTCAGAACACTAGACCAGAACTGAATGACCCAATCAATAAACGAATAGACAGTTCTCATCATCTAATGACTCTTGGAATTGAGTTCTGAAAAATAAGGCAGCAAGAAAGTCTAGAAGAGAAACATAGAATGTCAGAGCTAGAATGATCCTCTTACTCAACACATAAAAATAGAAGATCAGAAATGGTAATTGACCTGATAAAGTTAAGGAATTAAAGGACAAATAGGTAATCCTATTATTCACTTTCTCCCAGAAAACTTTTGTGCTCTCTAGCCAGCTGGGGAAGGGGTATTTGGAACCTTGCCTAACATTCCTCTAGTAGATGAAAGTTATAGGTGATTAACATAATTTGCATCTGTCTACATAGATTTTTATTAGGTATTCTCCCTGCAATACTCCAGCTGAAATTCTCGCTATTTTGATGGTTTTTATGTTACTCTCCTTTCTCACCTACACTATGTGACTGACCTAGAGCCCATAAGGGCTGAATGCAAGGAACAAGGAAATGACAGTGAGGGTTGGGAAATCTCAATTTTCTTTTCTCCAAGTCTATAAATGTTAGTGTGAATAAGTCCTACTTTTAAAAAAGCCAGGTGTATATTTGCAGAATTTTCTTAATAGCTTTCACCAAGTTACACCAAAAATCAGGCAGTGGGGGAGAACAGACATTGATTTTTGCATCTGGGAACTTTAATTAAAATCCATGTTCTGACACTGCCTCCCTCCATGGTCTTGGGCAATTCCCTTTTCCTACTAAACTTCAGTCTTCATATCTTTAAAACATCAAAGAATTTTTATGTCCCTTGGAATTTAAAATATCTAAAAACAGGATACTTGTCTGAAAGCTTCCTTCTTATGCCAACAAGATCTGAATCCATGGTCCTTGTCATGTATCTGCTTAAGCCTAATAAATGTGGGCTATTTAGTAAATTGTCTTTGTTCTTTTCTATTTATCCTATGCTTCAAAATAAAGTTATTTCTCATTTAATTGAACCTTCTCCTTGTGACTGGTTTTAGAGCACCTATGTTTAGAGAAGGAAACCCAAGAAATTAATAAGTTTTCTGCTCTCTCTCCCCAATAATAAGTTTCTTCTCCAATGCAGAAAGCCAGATCAAGCCATATTGGAAAAGTATAACAACAGGCTTAAGTTTGTTGTAATGAGGCCACTTATTTGTTTCCTGGCTGCCTAGCAGCTCAGACCTGAAATAATCTGTGTATCGCCATGTGGCTGTGGCTTACTGGTTAAGGTTCTGGTGTCTGTCTCTGGTGAGGCTACATGGCTTCTCTCTGACTCTGCCTCCTTTATCCTAGCATTCAGTTTAGTTTTCCCCACCTAGCTCTGCTCTACCCTATCACGGGCTCAAGACAGTTTCTTTATTAACTAATGGTATTCACAGCATACAGAGGAGAATCCCGTATCATAAATTCTTCATTCCCAGGGATGGAGGCCAGAGAAGCTGCACTTGCAAACTAAATCAGACTTTATAGATTGTAAGCAAGGGATGGTGGCATCTCTCCTCTCCTCCTCCTCTCTCTCTCTCCTCATTTTTTTTTTTACATAATGTGTCCAGGCTGGCCTTTGAATACATGATCTTCCTGCTTTCTCCTCCCAAGTGTTGGCTTTTCTTTAATTAGCACTCTCACGATTGCTTTACACTGTTGTATCAATTGTAAAACATAAATTGATAATACAAATGGAAACATTTGACAATATGACATCATTTAAAAGTATGCTACCTGATAAATAAAAATCCCCCCTCCCTAGTAGTGAGTAACTCTGTCCATGCAATAAGTTAGATAAGGCTGATTTAATAATCCAGACTTAATCTGAGTAAAACATTCCCAGGTGGTCCCATGGAATAGAAGAAACCATGAAGAGGGACCACGAGGAAAATTCTGTGGGCCAGATCTTAAATACCCTCTGGGAGTGGAGCCACTGCTTGGGACCTTTCTTGGGTAGGTTCTGGAGAGATCCCAATTTCACAAAGTTCACAGTCATACATAATGATCACATATTTATTATGTATAAATTATTTAATGTACAATTCACATTAATAAATTATTTATGATAAATTATGTATTTGGCATGTTACCGCATAAAATATGCAGAGAACACGGCCTTTAGAGCTATGAGGTTCGTGGCAATTAGTATGTCCACACAAGATTTGTCTTTTGAATATACTCGATTTATTCATAGAAACATCAACATCTCACCAAGCAGGGAACACTGTTTGGGCAGAAATGCTAGGGTGGGGTTTGACTGGGGAATCTTCTCAAGTGAGGGTGCTTCGGAAGATTGCAGGCTTGACCCATGTTCACCATGAAGTCCTTCAGCTGCAGTAGGCTGGGGAAATGGCACTGAAGAGGTTCAGGAGAATCCTGAGGCCATGGGCCAATGGTTAGTGTTATGCCCAGATCACGGAGTCCCCCCAAAACCAACTAGAAGACAGAGTCCTGTATGTAAAAGCAGAGTCTTTATTCAAGCTTAAGCTTGGACTGTCCATCTGTCTGATGCAATAGTTGAGAGCAGAGAATGCCAAGCCAAGTCGGAGTAGGTTTCTTTAAATCATAGTAGAGGTTGGAGTGAGGTGTTTTCAGGGTTCAGAACCCTGATTGACTGGCATTTTTCTAGGGGTCTTGGCAAAAGGAGAATAGGTGAGTCCTGGACTCAGGGACGTCTGGTGGTCTTCTCTAATCTTATCTAATGATTGGAATCTCAGGGTCTTCCCTGGGTGGTGCCAGTTAATGACTTCTTCTGGAACCCAGTGCTGCCTGTCATGGCAGCTAAATGGCCTGGGCCCCATGTGTGGCCAGGCTGCCCTGGGCCCCATATAGCCAGGGCCACATTATGTGTGACCAAGTTGCCGTGGGCCCCCTAGCTAGCACAGACAGTTGGGCCTATGTGGGTCCAGCGAAAGTGCTGGAAGTTCAGTGGACATGGAAGCCAAGGCCATGCACAAGTCCCCTTGCCTATAGTTTATCAACACAGAGGCTGGAAAAAGCCAGTGTCTTAGAAGCACTGCAGTGTGATCCAGGAGACCATTCCTAATGTTCCAATTTTTGTATTATTTCATTGTGCAGTAACCTTGCATTACCAGAGCTCACAGCTTGGAGCTAGTTCCCTAGCATATCAACACCACCTTGTGGTTAGTTCATTAACATATCAAGGCCTGCTGTGGACTAAACTTCTATCTGAGCTGCCTGGTGACCTGTCAGGGCCTTGCTTTCGAGGCCTAGCTTTTAGGAGCGCTAAGCTGAGTTATAATATTATGTCAAGTCACATAAAATGGTTTTTGACTTACACAAAATGATTTTACTTCTACATCTGAACTGTATCACACATTAGTAAAATTATTATACTAACTGTATTGAATATTATGCAAATATTTATTAAAACAGCTTTGCATTTTAAAATTCAGACTTGATTTCTGGGATATAATTTGAATGATTCTGCTTTCTTGCATGTAGGAAAAAATACAAGAAATTATGTCACTTTACCTAGTATTTGACGTAAGTATGCTTCTTGTTTTGAATGCAATTCTAGGGGCTGGAGACCTGGAGACAGAAGAACAGTTGCTGCTCTCATGATATCCATGGCCTGATTGGAGATGGGCTGATGGAGGAGGGTTATCTGTCTATGTGTTACTTTCATTGGTTAAATAAAGAAACTGCCTTAGCCCTTTGATAGGACAGAAAATAAGGTAGGCGGAGTAGACAGAACAGAATGCTGGGAGAAAGAAGTCAAGTCAAGCAGTCGCCATGATTCTCCCACTCCAGACAGATGCAGGTTAAGATCTTTCCTGGTAAGCCACCTTGTGGTGTTACACAGAATATTAGAAATGGGTTAGTTCAGTATGTAAGAGCTAGCCAATAAGAGGCTGGAACTAATGGGCCAGGCAGCGTTTAAAAGAATACAGTTTCCGTGTAATTATTTCGGGTAAAGCTAGCCAGGTGGCAGAACACAGCCCACTGCTCCACTTACAACAATGGGCCAGTAAATAAACAGTGAAAATACAATGTGAACTGTGTTACAGTGGAGATGTGAATAGCATTCTCTGAGATTATATAGTAGTATTACTTTTCAAGGGTGTTGTTCTGTGTCCCCAAATGTCAAACCTTTACAACAGGCATTTACAAAATTAAATTTTTACTGAATGTTGTTGACATGCAAGACTAGGAATTAATGGGTCAAAGTTGCCTCCTGGATCAGTTGACCAGAGATGAATTTATAGGAAGGGAAATCTACTTGATGGTCAGAGAACAAGAAATTGTACATGTTTTCTTTCAAGACAAATTACTCTGTGTAGAAGACATAAATGATGAGAAAATCTGACTTGTTCTGCTCATATTCATTCTTGAGAAGCCAGCTCCATTCTAGGGAGATAGCTCAATTGGTAAAAGGCTTGCCACACAAGCATGAGGCCCTGAATTCAATAACCAGCATCCATAATCCCAGCATGGAGGAAGGGAAGAGAGGAGGATCCTGGGCCTCGCTAACCAACTAGCCTAGCCCACTTGGTGAGACCCAGGCCAGTAAAAGATGCTGTCTTAGAAAATAAAGTGAAAGGTTCCTGAGGCCTATCACTCAGAGTTGATTTCTGACATCTACACACACACACACACACACACACACACGCACGCACACATGCACGTGCGCGCGCGCACACACACACACACGAAGAAAAAAGACAAAGAAATAAAAAGAAAAACAATTTCACGTGCTAAGAATCATTAGGGAGACCTGGTGGCTTACCCTGGAAGGCAATTGAAGAAAGCAATGTCAGGTTCTGCCCACCTTACCCCTTCTGCAGGGACTAAGACTGCCTTTGGGAGGAGGAGGAAATGTTTTCTAGATGGGTATTAATCAGAGCTGAGTCCATTACTCATCTCATTGGAATGTTTCAGTCAATTTCTGGAGGGCAGGCAGAAGCATGGAGGTTTGTAGATTTCATGCTTTTCCAAGGTGACACATTTTGAATTAAGTCTGACTCAACAGCTTTTCCTGTTACAGAATTAATATGCCTTCCAGTGAGAAAGCACTTTGTGCTCTTAGAGATGAGTAAAGGAAAAAGCTTTTTAATAATAGTGTATGACTGGTTCTGCCTAATGCACCAAAAAAGAAACTTCCTTAAACAGAAAATTTTCCAGTTTATATAGGCTTCAGCTTATACACTCCACATACACTGTCATCCTTGAATCCACTTCAGGTTAGTCCCAAGTCACTGAAAGATAGGACATTAGTGATCCTGGCAGGTTCCACTGTGGCTGGGGGACCATGCAGGAAACAGAATATGCCATGCAAAGAGAGCTTGGGGACTATGGAGTTTTATTTAGGAAGACGGTATTGGGAAGGTTTGGGAGGGTAGCAGGGAGGAAGGAAGAGATACAGAGACAGAACGAGAGAGACGGAGAGAAGAAAGAGGAAAGAGAAGAGGAAGGGGGAGGGAGAGGTAGCAGCTGTCTCTTCAGAGAGAGAGAAAAGAGAGCTTGCCTCTGGGGAAAGGGAGAGATTGGAAGTGGGCAGAGTTTGTCTCTTAAAGGGATGGGGTACTAAGAGGGGAGGCCAGCGTAATTATGGCAGTCACACTTTGAGCCATTTAAACAGAGATAGGGATAAACCAGTCTGCCACCATGTTGGGCTTGAAAGCCATTTTTATAGTAAAGACAAACTAGGTTCATTCCTATTTGTGATTAAATTTATGTTTCTCAAGCATTGGGCTATGCCACACCTGTAACTTTAGCCACAAATGGTTCTGTACTGCCTGTTCCAGGAAACAGCAACCATGTCTTTATTTCAGGAGGTTGTTATAACTTGTTATTATGTTGGGCTTCTGTAACCCCACCTATTTGCCCATAAAATCCCCCCATTTGGAACCCCCCTACACCTAAGCTATAAAAACCCTTATCTTTCCCACATCCTGATCTGACCTCTTGAACCCTTCCTTACGGGGAGACAGCCCATGTACAGGAATAAAGTTTACTGTAATTAATTTAGTCATGATTTGGGTTGGTGGTCTTTTACTCTTTTCTTGTGGGGTTAATAACGGGATATTGCAAGTCTGGCCACTTGGGTAGATGGGTGACGTATGCAGAAAAGATATTGCCAAAATTATCCCTTAAGTATATCAGTGTTATTTTTTTCCCAAATAGTAGCTGTCCAGGGTCCTCTTACATACCTGTAAGAATTATGCTTTTTCTTTTTTTTTTGTATTTGGTTTTTTTCAAGACAGGGTTTCTCTGTGGCTTTGGAGCCTGTCCTGGAACTAGCTCTTGTAGACCAGGCTGGTCTCTTATGCTTTTTCTGATAGGAGAATCTGGACTTAATAGAAGACCAGCACTTAATGAGGGCCTTAACTCTTGAGGGCCTGTTCTTTGATATGGGGATGTACCTATTGGCTTGTTGTCAGTCAGAGTTCTCTCTTTTTATTACGAGTGTGGAGCTTATTGTGGTGAAATAGAAATGAACATTTACGAAAACATTTTTTTGGCAATCCTAAATTTCGATTATGGCAAAACATTTCTTTCCTAAAGCTTCTTACAAGCCTGGTTAGTACATTGCTTATCTTCCAGCTCTTTTAGTTAAATTCTACTTTATGTAATTTATTATCTCCTAAACAAGTTTATGAGTAAGCCATTTATAGCATCCATTTGATTCCTTCAAGTTTCTTGTGTGCGTCAATCTTCTTAGCACTCTCACTTCTCCAGTTTATTTAGTTCTATAACTATTATTATTAGAGGTGAGAATTCTCAAATAAAGCTATTCCAATAGTTCTCAAACTGGCTTTGACTGAGCCCTAAGATTTCAGAGTAAAGGGAAGTAGATCTTACTTCTTCAAATAGAACTCAGCAAATAATTATTCTCATGGTTAAAGGTGCCTTGGAAGGGTTCTCTACAACACGATTCTCTGTTGCTTTAAAATATACAAACCCAGTGATTTTGTCCTATTTGTCTTTATGTTGAAGAGAGAGAAACTGAGGATCAGAGTGAGCAGGTGTTGGCCAACGAGCAAAGAAATCCAACAGAAAACCAAGTTCTGTTAAGATAAGCAAGCTACTTTTATTTATTGAAATTGGTTTTACCAGTCTGCCTGTCTATGGTAAAAGTCCCCCAGTGCCAAGCTGAAAAGTCTACCTTCCATATTGCAAGACATGGCCTGCAATGGCCTCTTAGTCACAGAAAGCCAAGTCAGATTGAAAGGATCCAGAAACTGGGGACAGGTACTATTAATCCCACCAGTAGAGAATAAGACGAGTTCCGCAACCTTTGAGCCAAATTTGGAGCAAGCTTTAATTAAATACTCTCCAGGAATATGGACTCTGGGCAGGTCCACTCCTGGGTTCCCAGGAAATCGCCACAAGTCACATTTTGTAGAGGCTTAAAGAGGCAAAACTCACAATTCATCACATCCCCCATCCAGTCCAATCAGGGACAAGCACCCATCCTGAAGTATTTACTGCCCACTTATCTCCCACACACATGTGGTCAAGCACATCTAATGGAGATAGGTCAAATGGACTTGTTTAAGGGAGTGGAAACATAAACAATAGCCTCTAACATTTAACTTTGGTTCTCACTATACTATCAATGTTAGCGTTCCTATTGCTGTGATGAAACACGTGACCAAAGTAACTTGGGGGAAAAGGGTTTATTTGGCTTACATTTCCAACATAGTCTATTAAAGGAAATCAGAGCAGGAACTCAAACATGGCAGGAACATGGAGGCAGGAGCTGAGGCAGAGGCCATGGAGAGGAATGCCGCTTACTGACTGACTTCACCTGCTTTCTTATAGAACCCAGGACTACCAGCCACAATGGGCTGGGCACTCCCACATCAATCACCAATTAAAAAATGCCCTACAGCAGCGGTTCTCAACCTGTGAGTGAGTTGCTACCCCTTTGGGGACCACATATCAGATATTTATGTTTCTGTTATACCAGATCACAGGGACCCCCAAAAGACCACCACAGAGACAGAATTCCATATGTAAAAGCAAAGTGCCTTCATTAAAGTTTGGACTTGGATTTTTTTAAGGCTACATTAATGTACATACAACTTATTGTCCATGGAGGTAGTTGGAACATTGAATGAATATGGATATTTCAACAGATAGGAGATACTGAGTAGTGGAGGTTCTAAAGGAGTTTGTGTTAGGCAAGTTGGAACAAGCTGCATAGAGAAAAGGTCTCCCTTTACCAGATTTAAATAGTTTTTAAGATGAAAACAATGGAGAAAGGGAGACATGCTATCCAGTGTGGGTGGGGGAAAAAGGCTCCTAGGTATAGTGGAGAAAGTTTATTGTAGATATGAGGAAGAAAACAGAGACACCTGGAAGGGTTCAGACTGGACACGGCCAGCAGACTGAACGAGGCCTGGAGAGGGCAGGAAGGGATGGAGTGAAGGAGGAAGAGAAAAGAGGGGGGGGCAAGAGAGGAGCTGAGGACCAAGAAACCAACAGAGCTATGGACCATGTGCCTAAAATGGCTGAAATTATATAGGATTGAGTGGCCCAGTCCTTTAACCCCAGCACTTGGGAGGCAGAAGCAGGTAGATCTTTATGCCCAAGGCCAACCTGGTCTACAGTTTGTGTGTGTGTGTGTGTGTGTGTGTGTGTGTGTGTGTGTGTGTGTGTGTGTGAAGTCCAGCCTCTGGGAGGGAGAGGTTTAGGGTAACCAGCAGGCTGAGCAGTGATGGGAGGAGCCACAGGAATTGAGTGATTCTGGAAGAGCTGACCAGCATTTGGTTTGATATGTTAATAGACACTTCAGTTAGCCTTCTGTCCTGCAATGTGAGAAAAGCAGGTCTGCTTTAGAGATGCTGGCAACCTGAGCAGCAAATCAAAGCTTAAGGAGCCTATTGATCAGAGCAAATACTTCCAAAATTGATATACAAGCTGTATGAGAATTATATAAAACCTCAGAATTATGTTTGATAGTTAGAAACATAATTCTAAAACTTATTCAGAAAAGGAAAATATCTAAAAGTAATTTCAAAAAAGAATAAAGAAGACCAATCACGTTATCTGATTTCAGTTCTTAGAGTATATGGATCAAAGGAACAGAATAGAGAAACCAGACTGACTCACAAAAATAGGTTTGAGTGGATTTTGACAAAAATACAAAAATGATTAAATGAAAGAAGGCTCTTTTCAATAGATAATGCCGAAGAGGTGTTCATTGATAAGTTTAGAATTCCATCTCTCTGGGCTGAAATTGAGGTTACAGCAAATGGCTAAATTATGCTCAGAAGGTTGAAATTATCAAGAAATGCAGGGCCTGCTATCATGCCTTTCTTTGAGAAATGGTGACGGAAATGAAAATGAATCAACATGATGAGGATTGTTGTTTTTCTTCTTCATTTTGTGTGTGTAACGAGGATCTAACACTGTGGTTCCTTTGTGAAAAGTGTGGCTGGTGGGGCCAGAACCTTTAGAGTCACTTCTGCAGGTGTAATCAAGTGTATTCATCAGAAAAGGAAAAGAATTTAAAGACTTGTAGGAATTCTACCATGTGAGTCATCCCTAGCCAATAATACATGTGCTCATTTATGGAAAAAAAACAATTTTTTTACCTAAATGTAGGCCAAATTCTTTTCAAAATGGGGATTGGACCTAAATGCAAAATTGTAAAATTTTTATATTAAAGAGGAAAATATCCAAGATATAAAGCTTACAGTTTGATTCCCCAAGCATAATCCAGAAAAGGAATCATTGATAAAAATGAACCTTACTGAAAGTATTTTCTCTTAGTGAGAATGATGATAAGATAACCTGTAGAATGTCAAAAAAGCATTTGATAATCATACATTAAATAAGAATGAAAATCTAGACTGTACAAAAGAACCCTTGAGCTTCATTTGTAAAAAGAATATCAAGTGCCTGGCAGTGATGGAGCATGCCTTTACTACCAGCACTTGCAGGTAGATCTCGGTGAGTTCAAGACCAGTCTGGTCTACAAAGCTAGTTCCAGGACAGCATCCTGTCTCAAAAAACAAAGAAAGATAGCCGGGCAGTGGTGGCGCACGCCTTTAATCCCAGCACTCGGGAGGCAGAGGCAGGCGGATCTCTGTGAGTTCGAGACCAGCCTGGTCTACAAGAGCTAGTTCCAGGACAGGCTCCAAAACCACAGAGAAACCCTGTCTCGAAAAAAACAAACAAACAAAAAAACAACAAAGAAAGAAAGAAACAAGAAAGATTATCAAGTAGAAAATGGGAAATCAGCATAGAAGACATTTCACTGGTGAGGACATATACATGGTAACTAAGCACATGATAAAAACAATATTCTTAGCCACCTAGGAAATGTAAATTAATATTACAATGAGATATTGCTACATATGTATCAGAAACCTAAAATAAAAATGGAGGATAATACCAAATGCTGCCAAGGATATAGAAAAACTGATTTACTCATGCATTCCTGATGAACACAAAAAATGAGAAAATAGTTTAATAATTTCTCTTTCTTCTTTATTGTTTTTAAAACAGAAAGGTGGGATTCCCATGTTGTTCAGTAATTACACTCCTGTGCATTTGCTTCAGAAAAATGAAAATTGATATTCATACCAAACTTGTACACATATATAATAGTTTTTTATATAATACTCATAACCTGCAAAAAAGACTTGGTATTCATTAGTGGATGAATATTTAAAGAAACTATGGTAGACCCATACCATAGAATACTGCTCAGCAATTAAAAACAAAAACAATTGGCAAATCTCTGGGTGACTCTGTAAAAACTTAGGCTGACTGAACAAATGTTGTATAATACATGATTCTATTTCCATAACATTCTTAAGTAGAGTACAGATTATTCTTATCAACTACGAAAATCCCTCTAGGTATAGTTTTCTCTATCTTGGTCATATCAATGTCATTGCTGAGTTCTCTATGATTATGCTGTAGGTCTGTCATAGCATTTTCTTTATAAAATGTCTCTAAAATAGCATTATTTTATACATTTGGGTGTATGGGGTTACATGTATATCTCTGTACCACATGAATGCCTGATGTCCTCAGAGACCAGAAGAGAGTACCAGATCCCTTGGAGGTCATGTTAGCAATGGTTTTTAATTCACCAGACAGGGACTTAGTGTTCTATGGGTCTAAAGACACTAGTGCCCCCAACAGACCTCTATGGGTTTGGATCCATAATAAGGTCCGTCGGGTGACAGGCCAGGGGTTCTACTTGTATGGCATCAAACTTAAGCCAATCTGCTGTTTCTCCAAAGCCTCCTCCATCTCCTGTAGGTTCACCAGAAGGTTTATGCCAATACAAATCTGTGTTTGTATAGTGTACCGATGGCCCTAAGCTAGCTAGCGTAGATGGCGTTGAGATGCATACTTTTCATGTAGTGTGATAATGAAAGCTCTCTCTTTTTTAATTTATTTATTTTTATTTTATTGTTGTTTTGCCCATATGTATGTATGTATGTATGTGTGACTGTGTTGGATCCTGGAGTTACATACAGTTGTGAGCTGCCATGTGCTTGCTGAGAATTGAACCCAGGTCCTCTGGAAGGTCAGTCAGTGCTCTTAACCACTGAGCCATCTCCCCAGTGAAAATTCCTTTTCCGTCACCAGCTGCTCTGCCTTCCAGTGATCTCCCTCGAAGAGCTGCAGAAAGTTGGCCTGAGTGCCAGCAGTGTCCTTCACTCTCCAGAAATGCAGCTTATCACAGATATCCTTCAAATCCTGGAGATCCATGCAGAGATCTTGAATCCAAAGACAGCAGCATTTCCCATCCATGGTAGACTGAGCAGGCTGAATTATGTAAAACCCAAAGTGAACAGATCAACACGTTCCTTAGCAAAGTAATTAAGCCGTGAGATCATACTGGCAAGTTTTTGCAAAATCAGATCAAACGTACTTCTCAGAATAATCAGGTCTGAATTGTCTCCCATGTGGCATTGAGGTGGCACTGAGATGCATGGTGCCCGCAGCTCTCAGACAGCATGTGACAGACAGACAGACAGTATGTGAGCCATCACACGGTGCTGCAGATGTTTCTCTTCAGCTGTCTTCTGGAAGTCAAAATTGTTCAGGTTTAACTTCATCTCCTGTATTGGTTTATCTGTGATAGATAAACCCAATGTCTTGCTTTGCCTCTGCAAGCCACAGCCACAGCTGATGCCACATCTGGAACTTGTACCTGAACAAGAAACACATCTTGAGGCTGGCAGTGACAGGCTGCCAGTGGAGAATGGTAGCTTTCTGGGGCCAGGATTGCCTGCCACAGACCCAGCCACTGACAATTCTGTTTCTTAACAGACAAGTTGACTTCCTCAAAACCATACTCCTTGTTCTTCAACCTCCCAGTCTTGAATTACAGGACCTACTCCTACTTCTTAGTTATCCTCTGCAAAGGGAGCATGGACACTGAGCTGGCTATATCACTGCTCTGAATAAAATCAAATATCGGCTAGCGAGGAAAAATAGAAAAACAGATACTGTCTTAGAAGCTAAAATGTCTGCTGTCTGTCATCTTAGGCTATACCATGTAGCTTAGTCTTTGTACACTTTAATCCAAGGCATTGAAAACCTACCTCTTTGAGGATATGCCAGGGAGAATTTCAAAAACTATCAGAGGAGCCAGGCTGGTAGCTAGGCTAACCTGTTTGCTGCTATTCATTTCTTTGTGCAATTACATCCAGTTGAATCTTGATTAGACTTAATAGCTTGCTTCTAAGAATGTGGTGAAAGTCATGGGAAATCATGGCTAAAATGAGGTCACCAAAGATCACGATTTCCTTTTGCTGCTAGAGTCTCTTTAGTCACTTTCTAGTTCTTAGACTTAGGTAAAATTAATTTCAGATTGGGTTCATTTGGCAAAGAACAGAGGGCAGCCTTTGCTTAATAATATGCAAGGAACTGAAGCAGCCCAGTCAAGCGTTTTTTGAAGCCCTTGAATCATAATAACAGCAATATGAAATTGGAAGTAGAAGTTTGAAAAATTAAGCCTCACCATGTGTATAGCCCAACCAATACAAGAAGGCATGCAAGTGCCTGAAAGAGTTACAGAAACAGAGGGCCTAAACTGCCCCAGATAAATTGTGAAATAACGAATGTGATCTGTTTTCAGTTGTTAGATTTCAGGGATAATTTGTTAAGCACTAAAAATAACGTTCCTGAAGTAAATGATGGACATGCCGAAAAAATCGCGTAAACTTTCTGCAATTTGAACTGACAAGCTATAATTTAGGTATTTTCTCTTTTACGCTCCCTTCCTCCAACTCTAGAGGAAGAGTTTTCTAATATTCAGGTTAAAGCAGTCTAAAAATAAGACTGAATCTTTCCCAGGTGAATGAGCTCCCCATCTCTGGAGGCATTAACGCAGAAACCGTGTAAACCTCTGTTAGATAGTTTTCGTGGTAAAGCTTCAGACATCAAATGACCACATGAACTAGATCAGTGCTTGTCACTCATGTGAAATAACATTTATATAGTACACACTAGAAATAAATAACAAGACTATTATGAACCAAAATGAACCGTTTATGCAGGTTCTACCCAACCATTCTCAGGAGACTGAGAAGCTATAATTCATCTGTGGCACAACAATGAGCCTTTCCCTGATGGTTAGAATGCCCAACATGAAATGACTTAAGGTGTTTCATACTTAGGTTCCAGGAAGCAATAGTTTTGGTAATATGATTGTCAGAGCAGAAATGTTAGCATGATCTAACACTGGTAAAATACAAACTCTCAACTCCATTCTATACATATTGCATCAGAAACTCTGAAAGAGTCTAGAGACAGTTGTTTCACCAAACAAAATTGAACCTAAACATTCACATATGTATTTTCTGGTTAAAATGCAGGGGAAATAATCTTTTACCTCTAGAGCTCAGCTCCATCATCTATTAAAAAGTAACTGGTAAGAGTTCTGGGTGTAATGAGATATTGGCATAGTCTTTGTGTATATAACACATAGTAGGCATTCAATTACTGTTAGTTCTATTCTTACCAAGAAAAGTGAACTGAATTTATAATAAAGGAATTACAGCTTGCAAGTTGCATAAAATTATTGAGTAAATGTTATAATTCAATTTTATAAAGATTATCATTTTCAATGTATGATACAGTTTATTATTTTAGTCTGTTTTTATACTTGTTAGAATAAATGAATGACTTAAACAGTTTCTAATTGTGAATAATGGCTATACATTGTGAATAATGGCTATACATTGTGAATAATGGCTATACATTGTGAATAATGGCTATACATTGCCAACTCTTGATTATATACTTGGGTATCTATTTTGTGGATATTTGTCAGCAGATTAAAATCTCCATATGGTTTCTCTCTGTCACATGTGTCTGTGCTGCCTTCCTCTGCTATCAATTAATATTTTAGTGCGAATGAAAATTAATTTTCATATTGTCCCAAAGGAAAAAATATGCCAATAATTCAGGTCCTACATTCTAGAAAACACTAGAAATAGGACCCAGATTATCTAGTGGTGTATCCCTTTTCATGAAGGCAGGGCTTATAAAGATAATCCTGTTTAAACACATTATTTAAGAAAAAGGTGACTCACGTGCACGCTTAATAGGAGGTGCAATTTACAAAAGGATTTAATCTTTGTATACTGAGGATTACAGAACGGGGCAGGTCAGTTTTTTGTTTTTGTTTTTTTTTTGTTTTTCGAGACAGGGTTTCTCTGTGGTTTTGGAGCCTGTCCTGGAACTACCTCTGTAGACCAGGCTGGCCTCGAACTCACAGAGATCCGCCTGCCTCTGCCTCCCAAGTGCTGGGATTAAAGGTGTGCGCCACCACCGCCCGGCAGTTTGACCCATTTTTAACAAGTTATTCTATAATATCAAGATATTATATAATATCTACTAAATTCAAGACATTCAAAAATGTTGAAATGCAATCATCAATAAGATGCTGGCCTAGTATACATTGATTCTGTTGTCATGTGGCAAGAATAAGCAAAACATAATAAAGTCATCAGCAGAACTAGTCTTACATCTCAGAGACTTTGAACTTCTGAATTTCTGGGTAAGTTGGCAGACTAGCGGCTGCCTTGATATGAGCTGGGAAAGGACAGTTAGACCAAAAAAAAAGATATTATTTCCCCAAAGAGAGAAATAGAGAAAGAGCTTCAGAACTCCATGGTGTGGGGGGGGGGGCGTGAAGGAGGATCGCAAATGAGTAGGATACAAGATGAATGATGCACAGAAGTACACTCAACACAGGTTTAACTGAACAGTTCTCTAATGTAGAGAAGGAAGCCAGAAGCCACTTCTAAGAGATAAGCTATAAAAATGTTGGGCAGTCCCACCATCAGGATAAGCTCACAACCCTATTAGCCCTTATTCAGCTTTATTTAGGTTTTGATGAAACAGTGATTCCTTCCGAGGACAGGGCACCGTAGGTGAGTTGCACCACTTGTCACATTATATGACTTAGAGAGCAGCAGCTGGGCACTGTCTTGAGAGAGAACCTATTGTTAAAAACTGCAATACCATGGCCGGTGGTGGCACATGCCTTTAATCCCAGCACTCAAGAGACAGAGGCAGAAGCAGGCAGATCTCTATGACTTCAAGACCAACTTGGTCTACAGAGAGAGTTCAAAGCTACAGAGAAATCCTGTCTCAAAAAAAACAAAAACAAAAACAAAACAAAACAAACAAAAACAATCAACCAACCAAACAAACAATACAAAAAACCTTATCACTGGGCGTTGGTGGCACGGTGCATGCCTTTAATCCCAGCACTTGGGAGGCAAAGGTAAGCAGATATCTGTGAGTTCGAGACCAGCCTGGGCTGCAGAGTTAGCTCCAGGCTCTGTAGCTACTGAGAAACTTTGTCTCAGAAAACAAAACCAAAAAATCCAAACAAACAAAAACAGAACACAACAAAACAAAAAAAATACCTCAAACAACAACAACAAAAAAAAAAACCTCCAAAAACCTGCAGTACCTCAGAGGTCTGAAATCAGGAAAGATCCGCAGGTGAAGAAGGCTCATCTTGGTGTGCCACAACCCTTGGGAGAGCAAAGGCCCAGAGAGGAAACCTCAGTTTGGCATGCCACACTCTTCAGGTGAGGAAAATCTCCAAGAGGTAGCTGTGCATAGAAAGAACAACTAATGTAGACTAACCAAATGTAGGTGACAGGTTTGATTCAGCTAAGAAGTGTTAGGGAGAGGTAACCCTACTTTCCATGTATATAGACAGATCTTATCAACCTGTCAACCGCAGTTCGATAGCTCTGAGCCTGAAGCCAATGTGGACCAAATCTGGAGTTACCTATCTGTTTTTCATTACCACAGAACTCAAGGATTCTGAAATTCCAGAAATGTGCATGGTATCCACAGCTTCATCCTCCCAACAGGATGATTAATACTCAGGATGTCTTGAAAATATGAAGATAGGTTCTCTGTCTGTACCCATCTGATTGCCGTGTTGCTTCTCAGACGTTCATTGTATCTGGGAGCCATCTTTTAGCTAAAAATGGGAGTACCATCTGGAAAGTCATGGGAGTTCACAACATACAATGCAGATATTAAATGTGGCCAGTAGAGGCCCCAGTACACAAAGGAAAATAGTTATAGTGAAAACAGTTGGCAGATGTGATGTATTTGTCCAATGTAAACTCAACAAGAGCATAAAACAGAACACGCAAGAGTCTATGAATACAATTGATCCCATCGTCATGAGCACAATGGGTAATATTCATTGTTTTTATAATCTTTAAGTGTATGACTGTTTTGCCTGCATATATTTTTGCTCACCATGGGATATTAGAGTTACAATGGTTGTGAGGTGCCATGTGGGTGCTGGGAATTGAACCTGAGTCCTCTGGAAGCACAACCTGTACTCTTAACTGCTGAGTTATTTCTCCAGGCTCCATCTTCAATTTCTGAGGACCCACAAAAGAAGCTGCTCCAGCACATTATCTTTTAAAAGTTATCTGTAATTCTTCACTCCTTTGCATGTTAACAGATTTTTATTTCATTGTATTAAAATTTTTCTTTTAAGAATGTTTGCTATATTCATATATTCCTTCATATATATGTATAATTTTGGTTACACAATTCTTTCATTCTTGGGCAATATTCCATTTTTCTTCCTTCCCAATTTATATGTATTTACTATTTTGACTTCATTTTTAATAGTTTCACACCTTTCTTTAATTCCTTTTCTTACTTTTACCTAATTGTGTTTTAGCCATTTTGCACAATTTGCAAACACTTTTTCCATTTTATCTTGGCCCCCTATGTCTCACTGTTTTGTTCCCCTTTCTACAACATTATTCTCTACTCTTTCTCTTAGTTTTCCTCTTGTTTATTTAACTGTGTATATTCTCTGTTTTTTCCCTTTCCCTGTCTTCTTCCATTAACTTATTTATTTACTATTTCTAAACCCTAAGTAATTTGAAACTTTATAGCACATTATATAGTACTTTGCCATTTTGTGTTTTATGAACATTAGAGAGGAAAAAGTAAAAGTTAAAAGTAAAAATAAAAAGGATGAGCTAAGCACCAGCCCTGAAAAATTGAGCTCAAAAATTGAGATACTGCCGGGCAGTGGTGGCGCACGCCTTTAATCCCAGCACTCGGGAGGCAGAGACAGGCAGATCTCTGTGAGTTCGAGGTCAGCCTGGTCTAGAAGAGCTAGTTCCAGGACAGAAACCAAAAGCTACGGAGAAACCCTGTCTCGAAAATAAAAAAAAAAAAAAAAATTGAGATACAGAAAAAAAAAACCCAGAAACATTAGAATTGAAACCTTCATGAATCACATAAAACCACAATGATAAGTGCCAACAGTAGAACAAGCCAAAGAGATATCAGTGATGGTGGACAAAGCTGATGAAATATTACATTCAAATATAAACACTGAAAATATATGAACATAACCACAACATTCACAAACTCTGGGATATGATTAAGAGATTAACAGTGTTGAAATAATAGATTTTAACCTTTACTATTCCATGGTGGTTGAATTTTTGTCTACATTTTTTCTAAGGAATCTATTTACAACCATATTTGCACACATTCTAAATTTTGTTAAAGATTTGGAAGTAATGGAGAAAACTCAGCATGAACCTCATGATTCCTCCTCATTTTTCCCAGCTCTCATCTCTTTTTCTAGTCCTCGTCTATCTAGATTGCCCCTATAGTTAGAAACATTTTCCCTTTGAATTATGATGCGGGGTAATCTTGTCCCTTTCTTTCTTCTACCTTGTTTATTCCTACTCTCTCAGGATATTCGGATGATTATATAGGCCTTCATCTTTTTCATGCTTTGAGACAGGGTCTTGCTATGCTGCTTAGGCAAAAAGAGCACATTATTATGAAGAGATGGAAAGTTTGTGTTGAACTTGATCTAATTTAATTTGAATGACCGTGTACAGAAAGTTGAGACTATCTAACAGGCAGATAGCTCTACATAGAACTACTCTGGATCCCTAGGTAAGGAGAAAAGTTGGTAAGGTAGCAGCAGATACTTGCGGGAGACTAAAGCATTATCCAGGACAAAGGAGGAAGGCTTCTTTCAAGAAAATACTTGCATTGACCATATTTGTAAGCTAGGAGAATGGTTGGGTTGAGATGAAGAGATGGAAACTATTGTGGAGAAAAAGTGCATGGATTATACACATTAGTGATTAATTGTAGGTCACCAATAATGCATTGTTGTCACATTAAGGAAAGAAGTAAAAGCACTCCTCTTGGAGTCATTTAACCAAGAGCAAGTCCAGAGCTGAATTCTCTACTTCATGATCCATGTGTTTTCTGTCCATTGTCTGTTGTATGACTGTGAATCTATGCCTGTTGGAAAGCTAACTTGTGGATCTGTTTGTCCCCATGTTCCCGTCCCTGTGTGTGTCTACATGGGGTGTCTCTGTGACTGTTGTATGAGCTGTATGCATCTGGTTTTTTTTTTTTTTTTTTTTTTTTTAGACGGCATACGAGATTAAGCATG
>NW_004949210.1:239829-242551 GCF_000317375.1 Microtus ochrogaster | reverse complement strand
TGGCCTAGAACTCACAGAGATCCGCCTGCCTCTGCCTCCCGAGTGCTGGGATTAAAGGCGTGCGCCATCACCGCCCGGCCGTGGTGTCTGTTCCTAACAAAGGGCTTCCCTATGTCTTTATTGAACAGCACGCAAAGTATCAGATGGGGAAAGAATGAGATACATTGCAGAACTCTTTAACAGAGTTTTACAAGGGATTAAATCACTGGATCCCACTGATCCCAAATAACACAGACAATAAACATCCTTGTTTATCGACCAATATTCACAAATGGTTGTTCTCAACCTTTATGGTAAATTTAGGAAATTGCTTTCAACTTCTCTCTCTCTCTCTCTCTCTCTCTCTCTCTCTCTCTCTCTCTCTCTCTCTCTCTCTTTTTGCTTTCAGAAAACGATATATCTGCATTACTTTAGGCCAGGGGCATGGAAGAGTACATAATTTCAGACTGTAGTTACACATTATCTTAGGTTGTAAATCGAGATTACATGGAATTCTAAGGCAACTAAAGGTGTTACATTGTTCTCTTAAAGGCAAGTTAAACAGTTTGAGTACACAGTGGACTATCAGTCTTAACTCTTAAATAACGTGTAAGGTGTATTATTAACTTTGGCTGTGAGGTCCAGCAAAAGTTCCAGTCTCTTATAATGTAAGAGATATTTTTCATAATATTGCATCTCTACAGAAAGGGGAATGAATAATGTAAGAATTTTGAGAGGCTGGATGAGACAATCATCAGGAACCCGGCTGGGTGATTTAGCTGTATGTAGTCAATGCCAATGTGAAAGAAGGCTAACTAAATATTTTAGGGCATTTCCCTTCCACTCACCTCCGCCTTGCTTCTTGGCTATATATACTCCTTTGTCTACGATGAAATGAGCCCATTTTCTCTGCCTGACTGGAATCTTTCACAGAAGCAGGCCTTTTTGAATAAATTCTCTTTTGTTGTTGCTTCTTTACCATTTTAAAATGAGTAGCATGATTTTTTTCTTTAAAACTATAATTATCCCTCAGATAGAGAAAATTTTCTAAAATCTTTAATATGGCACCACAGACATTACACAATCTGTTTCGAATCTAGCTTGTCTGTACTCAACTCTATTGCACAATTATTCTGTTCTGATCATAATATAGACAGAATATGTTTTAGTCAAAATCTCTATGGTGGTTTGAGTGAGAATGTTCCTGTTTGTTCATGTATGGTGATGCTGTTTGGGGAAATTTAGGAGCTGTAGTCTTTTTGGAGGAAGTTTGTCAACTGGAGGCACACTTTGAGAATTTAAAGACTCTGTTCCAATTTTACTCTTTCTCTGCTTCATGATTGTGGTTCAGAATGTGAACTGTCAGCTTGTTCCTCCAGCAGCCATGTCTGCAGCTTGCTGCCATGCTTCTCCACCATCATAGACTCCAAACCCCTGGAACAGAATTCCCAAAATAAACTCATCCCCCCCTCCAAATTGTCTTGATTATGGTGTTTTATTACAGCAATATAAAAGTAATAAACTCCACTGCTTTACCCTGACAGCATCGTTTACTTCCACATCCGTTTTCCATTGCATGGAATTCTTTTTTGAGTCAGGTTTCTCTTTAGCTTTGGAACCTGTCCTAGAACTCACTTTGTAGACAAGGCTGGCCTTGAACTCACAACTCACCAAAGATCTACCTGTCTCTGCCTTCCAAGTGCTGGGATTAAAGGTGTGCACCACCACTGCCCGGCTTTGAATTATGTGTTTTGAAAATCTCACAGTCACCTGTCAATATGCAGAACAATTGTACATCCAGCATGAATTTATATGTTTATGAATAATGTCTACTTGGTCTACTATGTACATCTACTGTGTCAACACAGGGCTTATCTATTAAAAAAAGTCATTTATTTGTAATTGTAAAGGTGAATAAAAGAGAAAGATAGCTATTACCTCTTAGTTTCGTAGAGTATCTCATTAATGGATATAATGGACCTTTATAATTTCTCTACCTTTTGAAATGTGGATAAAGGTTTCCGGGGATCACAAACTCCCAGTCTCTAGTATAGTTACCCTTGAAATGTAAACACATATCTTTCTTCAAAGTTACTATAGGACCCCATCTCAAGGTACAACCTTTCCGCAATATGTATTTTATCATTCTGGAGATGTTTTAATATCTTTTTTAAAGTAAGTCAATTAGTTACGCAAACATCTACCTCAAATGTCAAGTGAACTTAATATGTAAATTCTGCAGAATCTCATCTTAAATTTGCAGTGCCTTGAAGGCTACCTATCTGCATGTACTATTTTGTGTTTCCTCAGTAAAATAGCCTTCTTTCTTCACATTATTTGTGTAGACAAGCCCGTTTGTTTATAGGAGTTATTTCTTTAGCAGTATAGTGAAGCAGATATATCATGTGACCAAAGAATACAATTTAGTGTTTAAACCCCAGTGAAAATACTCACCTTTCCTTAATATTTCCTGGCTATCGGGTAACTTTGTAAAGTTCTTAGAATATGGCATAGCTATTTTTTATTCTTTCTAAAATGTTCAAATATTTCATTACATTGTCGTTTAGCAGAGTGCATTTTGTAAATATGCATGTGTTGTTTATACACTGAGTTATGTTCAGAATCAATTACATGTTTTCGTCTTATAATTACACATTTCAGAAATTTTAAGTCTGACTTTAATAAGATGAATAGCCCTTAGAAAATGACACAAAAATGTTGTTTGTATAGCCACTGCTTACAT
>NW_004949210.1:225561-239649 GCF_000317375.1 Microtus ochrogaster | reverse complement strand
CCGGCTACATGTCAGTTCTTAATATCCATATCTTAACATTATCATGTAGTTTGGGAACGATCACTGGATGCTCGTTAGTTCATGGGTTCACATTGATTTATTTTCCAGATGAACACAGAAAATGTACACGGTCCTTTTATATATTTCAATCTGAGGAACTGTGAAACCAGTCTAAAGCTGGTTGACTAAGGGCTGGCATCAGAATTAAATCAGAGTACACTTGGAGGACTTTGTTAAGCTGGAATGTTCAACCAGTGTGTGTTTTGTCTTGTATTGTATACAGTGATGAGCCATTGCCAAACAGCTCCTTTTTACTGAGTGTTTACTCTGTGTCACAGTGGGTTATGTCTGTTAAGCCCTGTACATACTTTCTCTCTTCAGTCTTGTAAGTACTCAGTGGGTACCATATTTCTCATTTTACAGATGAAGAAACAGATTTAGAGAGGTTAGTTATCTAGCCCGAGGAAAAGAGCAGAAATTCAAATTTGGTTGTATTGCCAAAACCCATTCTCCTAATCAGAGGCAAGTGAGGGATGGAAGTTTTATAAAGATCACTCTAGTAGAAGTCTGAGAAAAGACTGCAGGAAAACAAATTAAAACAAAAACAAAACATTCCCCATAGCTCAGATGCCAATACGGTAGCGGATCTTATACTAAGTCTCCAAGCCTCACCATTTCAGAACATCCTGGACTTCACCATTTCTGACCTTGACATTAGGGCCTCCCTAAGAAGTGGGGTCTTGCTCACTTTTTCTAGGTCGAGAACCAATTGGTCCAAGGATCAGACAGCCGCACCAGTGGTCCCCGGCGGGGTGGGGCGCATGCGCGCGGTTGCTAAGAAACGGCGATCCAGGCGCCGCGGTGGTAAGTGCGCCGGGGCTGTGTGTGTAGGCAGCAGCGCCAGAGGAAGAGGAGCACGAGGATGCAGCTGCTACCGTGGCCCCAAGAGGGAGCAGGCACTGTTCTGTGGTCGCGGGGGCCAAGAAATTGGAATTAAGCCTGGGGGTCCTGTTGTTGAGGTGACCAGGGCAGACGGTCTTGCCAGAAGCTCAGGCCTAGTATCCGGGGAGAGTTCGGTCCGCTGGGCGAAGGCCTGCCGCCTTTGCTTCTTCCTGGCCCTCCAAGTCGATGGTGGTGAAGTTGGTGGCCGCCAGAGGCACAAGCACCAGGCTGCTTCTCATGCACCCAGCTCTTTTCTGGCCCTGCTTGGACAGCTGCGACGCCGCCTCCTCTCGCCGGTGGATCCCACCCTCAGCGGCGGGGGAGGGGGAAAGTTTTCCCCTCTGCCGGGCTGCGTGGTGCCGGGCGACAAGGAGACCTTAGGAGAGAGGGGTGAGTAGTGGCACCTCAGTCGCCAGGTGCTGGAGCTGTTTTCTGGTCTCAGGGTATCTGGGGCCCCAGCAGGTCAGGGAAGCTCTGCTTTCTCATTCAGAAGCTTCCGACACCCTTCCTGCGTCTGCTCGCGGGTAATTTCTTCCAGATAGTTTTCCTTCTCAAAGGCACCGCTTTCTGATCTCGACCCTGGCTTCCAGAAAAAAAAGTGTAGGTGATTAAGGCCTGGCAGTGTTTCTTAGATGCTGATGATTCGAAGTACAGTCATGCACCCTCGTCTCTGATTTCCAGACAGATTCTCCTAGTGCCTTGTTCACCCATTTCTCCTTGCTCTAACTGTGGCTCCGACTCTTAGTCTCAGGAGACAGTCTGACCTGACCTCAGGCTTGTCAAGAGCCCATCCTCCACATTGCTGATGCTTCCTGACTGAAAAATTGACCAGATAGCTTGAGTGGTGCCTTAATTTTCAGTATTCTTTATACTCGTGTGCAGTCAGCTTCTGCAAACCATATGCCTAGCTCCGGACTCCTAGCATGTTAGACTAGGCAGATATTATGTTAAATAATCATAATAATAATGATAATAAGACAACACTAGTAACATGTTCTATTTAACAGCCTAAGTACCATCAAACTTGAGACGTAGACATAGTAGATGATTGACAATAGGGAGAACACGTTCTACAAAGTACTCTTCATGCAGAATGACTCACTTCTGCATTTAAAAATGTGTTGACGAGACTTAAGATGCTCCAAATAAAAATATGGATGGTTGTGATCTTTTCGTTCTTCGTAAAGTAGGCTAGAGTCGGAAATAGTCACTTCCCAAGAACTTTGGCATGAGACACCCGGAGTGAGAGTCTGGATACCGTGATTAGATGAGGCTCTAAAGTTACAAGGTGTTTTGACAAGAATATTATTTTGAGGTGCGAGACTGCTTTTTCAAAGGTAGATGGCTGAGAAAATTTACAGTTCCTGTTGACCCTTTCCGAAAGTGAGCTCAGTTTGAAATGATGTATAATTTTAATTGTGAGGCACTTCTGTGGGCTGACAACAAAAGATGGGTTCCTTTATTTCACGTTCTTCCATTCTGACAGTTTTAAGCCATTTCAGGTCTCTTATCTAAAAAGAAGTGGTGAGAAAGAAGCACAATGATGAGAAGGCTAAATTTAGTTTTCGGTAACCCTTTTAAGCTAAGGAACTTTAAAAAGGATGTAGATGCCATTCGTGATTAGGTAACTTCGGCTAGTGAAGCTGCCAGTTTTAAATCTGGCAGTTTAACACTGCCAATTTTCTGATAGTTTTAGGTAAAATGCTTTGTATGGATTGCTTTTGTGTTTGAGATACTCTTGTGTTTAAAGTCAAATACCAGGGAAGAATAGTTTTCTACCTCAGTGTGAATTATCTGTTGTGCAAGAGATTTTAAATTTAGAGGTGGTTTCTGTCTGGGAAAGGTCTTGGTGAATTCGACTCTTATTTATTTGAATTACTATTAGATCTAAAGGAAAAGAATTCCATGGAAATATGGCCAGAGAGTTACCACGTTTCCCAGAGCTTTCACACGAACAGTCAGAATCCCCTGATAAAATGGTATTGTGTTTTCCAAGTGCTGTTTGATCACTGAACCCTGCAATGAAGTTTGGTTTTGCTTGCTTTTTCTTTTTAAAAAAAAATTCATAGACTTTTATTAAGCTTTTATTTACTAGATTCAACCCAGTGTCCACCACTGTGGTGGAATTGAAGAGATTAGATTAGAAACAGGTTCCAGGTCTGTTGGTGTTGCTCGGGACACAGCACCTATCTAGCTTGCACTAGAGCATAACTCCCTGGGTCCAAATGCCAGTAACTAGTAGCTGAAATAAAAACAAAACACCAATAGAAACGGTTCTGAGGAATTTAATTGCAGATAAGATATATTAATCAGAACATAGAAAAGTACAGAATAAGAGCTAAAAAAAATGAAAGTAAAGGGAGATCACCAAAGGCTAAGGGTTGTCTGGGAAGGCTTCATGTAAAAGCCATCTTTCTTGAAACTTTAGGCTTCTCTGGAAGGAGGAAAAGTTCATCGTATTGCCATTCGATTAACTAAAAGGGAAAATGATTGCCTGGAGCAATTAACTTTCCTGAACTGAGCAAACTTTTTATGCTATATTATAATTTGATAAATAAATACTAATAACTTTGTAATGTACATGTTATAGAAATTAGTTTATAATCATCCTATCCTGGGGCATGTGAGAATGTTTTCTAAGAAGATACAAATAATTAAGTTAATATATTTTATAAATGTGCATTTTTTTACTGTATAGTAAAACACGGCTATACTTGAAGTGTTTTATACAAAACTAGTATAATAAACAGAACCTTATATTATTAATATTCTCCAAAGTCTGTTTCCAGATAAATTTTATGAGCAACATGAATTTTTATTTGTTGAATTATATAACATTGTTTATCATATACTACTATGTATGATAAAGGAAAGAGCTATATTAGGGTCTTGAAATTGATACCTGTCAAAGTTCTAATATGTTAATATTTGGCAAGTAACATATGTTTAAACTTCAATCATAAATCTTTGTAAAACTTACTTTGGTACATTTTAAAATTTTTTGCTGTTAAAATTTGGTTACATGTTAACAGTCCCTAGGTTTTGGCCAGCTATTGTAAGCTAATGTTTTCATATAGCAAAATAACAAACCATACTGCAATTAGAGATGATTATTGATTTACTCTAACTTCTTTCACAAATTTTGTACAAATGCAGTACGAATTCACTGAAATCTACTTTTTCTTTATTATGATACTATTTATTCCACTGTTTGTCTTTGTCTGACCACCACTAGTACTGCATCCTATCAAAGCAGACCATACATAATTAAAGCCAAGTGAAGGGTAGAGTTCCACCCTTAAATATTAAATAGCCATTTTAGAAAACACATAATTGGTGATGGAATGTGAGCATCATTTGTCAAACATGGAGAAGCCAGATAGCATTTGCTACGGAAATGAGGTAAGAAGGAATATTTCAAGCTGCTTAAACCGTTGTCTTAAAGAGACTTCCTCCACTGTCAGAGAGCTTGGATAGCCTCCTGGTCAGTCATCTGGAATCAATTCTTCTCATAATTGATGAACTTGGCTTCTACTTTGGAAAGAGAACCACTTTTTCCTATACTTCCTTGTAATATTACTTTAGTATTTTCACAGAACTAGAAGATTTTGGGAAGATTTTTGTTTCTTTTCTTTTTTAAGGATCTTGGTTTTTATAGTTTTAGGTCTTTGCCATGCTGGTTTGAATTTTCTACACTTGTAATTTTCTGCAAGTTGTATCTTGTATGGAGATCTTCATTGGAGCTATGCTTTTCTCCTTGTACAGGTTGGCTTTTGTCAACTTGACATAAGCTATTTATTAAGTCATTTTTTGAAGAGGGAATCTCAATTGAGAAAATGCCCAAACTGACCTGTGGGAAGGCCTGTGATGCATTTTGTTGATTTAAGATTGGTGTGGTAGACCCTAGCCCATTGACGGCCGGGCCGACAGTGGGCAGGTGATCCTGGGTTCTATAAAAAAGCAGGCTGAGCCAGCCACAGGAAGCAAGCCAGTAAGTAGCATCCCTCCATACCTCTGCTTCAGCTCCTGCCTCCAGGTTCTGACTTGAGTTCGCTCTTCAGCTTCCCTGGATGATAGACTACAAGCAATTAGATGAAATATACTTCTTCCCCAAACATTTGGTTTTGGCCATGGTGTTTTGTCGCAGCGCTAGAAATCCTAACTAGGAGACTTCTCCTCATTGTCATCTTGTTTATCAACTACTTTCCCATTTTGTCCTGTGGAATCTTTCTACCACTTCCAGGAGGCAGGACACTTTCCAGTTATACTTAAGAATTTTACATGCTCTTCACCATCGTCTTCTTCCTCTGCATCTTCTTCCACAGCTGCTAGGTGTTGTCTACAAGTATGCACAGGTCCTGACCCATACTTCAGCCTGAAGGCCACAGGTGGTGCACTTTCAAAGTCCCCAAGGGAAACTGCCAGTTTTACAGACATTTTTCAAGCTGCCTGTGTTAACTTTGGCTGTGTCCATAATATATGATTCAGCATTCTGTAGCAATGCTGGGCAGTTGCAGTAATCGGTAGCTGCCAGTCAGCCATGAGAAGAACAATGCTCCTCAGTGTCCTGTGTTGCTATCCTGTGATGTTCAGTAGGTTATGCACATGAAGTCCTGTTTATATTCACAAAGTTTTGAACTTTTGATTGAGTTATTGAGATGTAACCACATCACAAGTTGAAAATCACCTGTATTATATCAAAAAGTTCTATGTTCTCTAAGATAACTTCGCATTTTAGAATTACAGGTGCAAAGAATATGCACACTTGCTCTAAGAAGTAATACACCCAAAGTTAAATTTGAGGCATCTGTATTTTTCATAAGTTGTTTTTTCTGAATACAGTAGAGTCTTACATGATAAATTTATTACTAAAAACAATAATTCAGTGTTTCTGGACTCAGCAAATATTGATATTTCATAAAATCTCGTTTTATTGTTTTCAATGGTTGGGTGTTGGGTGGAATGTTTTCAGTTTCTTGACCTTTTATTCAAAGACCTGAAATAAACAGATTGCAAAGTAGCAAGGCATCTTTATTTAAAGTAAAGTCAAGAGCAACAGCAGTCTACACAAATGACAGCACTTAAGAGTTCTGATTATGGTTTGATGCTTCCTTTTGCATGCAGTTTTAAAATGATCCTGTTCTAAAGTATGATCTTGATGATGTCGGTGGACTGAAAATTTTCTGCTTGAGCACATGTCTAAAATAAGTAATGGGAACTTATTGGAATCATGACCTTTGTCCAACAATCCTCTTTGTATTAAATTGTCCTAGAACATAAACTTCCCTACTAAGCAAAAGATACTGATAGTCATTTCAACATGGGAAGAAAACCAAAGAGTGAAATGCATTCAAGTTTTTTGCAATAAACCAAATACATCCACATATAAATTGGAAATTAATATTTACAAGGAATGGTTACACAGAGTTCTCATCTTTTTATGACTTGTTAGTGTTCTTTGAATGATTGTCATCCAAAAGATAACAATTCATATTGTTTCCTTGTTACACGTTCATCACTGAAGTTGACTTTGTCACTGTTTTATTCTGTGATAGAATTTCATAACACTTTGTAAATTGCCACAAACATTAATTGAAACTTGAAATTGAACTTTCACAGATAATAATGAGAAAAATACATTTTATAATAATTGTTGTTAGAAACTACTATATAACAAGTGTTGGTGCCTCTATATCCTTTTATAGGCCTGAATTCTTGACCTCCTAGTTAAACTCACTTAATGCTGGGGATATTATTCACTCTCACTTCCGAACTAAGCAAGTTTTATAAAAGATGCACAGATATGCACATATATACATTATAGAGTATATTAGTTATTTAGAAGGTGTGCCTAATAATCTGAAAAGTTATGTGCATATAAATTCAACTATTTTTACAGCTAAGTAATTTGACTGAAAGTTGTGTGAAGGAACATTATTGTTCATGATTTTAAAAAAGTGTACTGTGTCTAACGAAGGGGAACAAATCACTAGGTTATGTACATATTTCTTCATTTATTTGGTTTTTGAGACAGGGTTTCTCTGTTCTGAAACTCATTTTGTAGACAAGGCTGGGCTTGAACTTACAGAGATCCGATTGTCTCTCTCAAGTGCTGGGATTGAAGGCATGTGTCACCACACCTGGATAACTAGGATTTTATTTTAAAAACAAATAATTTTCTATTTTGAAAAAAGTAAATTGTTAGAAGTTTCTGGGATGACATGTAGCTTTTTTCACCCATATCAATTCAAAGTTCATTATTTCATATTCACAATGTAAACATCTTATTGTCATATTATCATACTTAGGATTTAAAAAAATATTACAATAAAAGTATACTCTTCTGTTTTTCCATTCTGTCTCATTGCCAGTATTTTTTATTTATATAGTATCTTCCAAGATGAATTCAGAATTTTCCCATTCTATGGTATTTCTTGACATCTACCTGAAACTACTTTAATATATATTAAATATCTGTGATTTGATATATAATATGATATAATATTATACACACAGAAGTTTTAAAATAGAGGGGAAGCTGAGCTAGGATGTTAAAGGAAAGGAAAGGAAAGGAAAGGAAAGGAAAGGAAAGGAAAGGAAGGAAAGAAGGAAGTTTTGTTGTCTCCATAATGTTCGAACATCCTTAGTGCTATTTACCCCTTTGCCTACCTCTCTCCTGCCCTATCTTCTAATCCCCCTCCTTACTTTCAACTCCACATTATTTCATTTTCGCAAACTGGAAACTAGTCCACATATGAACAGTGATATAAGATTTTTAATTGCAGAGGCCATATATAATTACATACTTGGTTTTTTATTTGTTTCCTTTTTATTTCTTTTGGTTTGAGACAGAGTTTTCTGTAGTTCAAGTTATTAGCTGAGGATAACTTTGGCCTCCACTTTCCAAGGGCAGAGATTCCAAGTGTGTACCATCACATCTGGCTGGAATGTATCATATACTAATATATTTAATGGTTGTTACTGAATTTAATACATATCTGCACATATATATTCAATCTCCCTTTCTATTTCTGTTCAAGAATAACAATTATTAGATTATCTTTATTTATTGTGCTTGCTTAATTTTTATAATTTGCATGTGTATTTTTAAAATATTTTATTTTATGTGCATTGATGTTTTGCCTACACTTATCTGTGCGAGAGTGTCAGATCCTCTGGAACTGGAGTTACAAACAGTTGTGAACTGCTAAATGGGTGCTGGGAATTGAAGCCAGGCCCTCTGACCCATGCTTTTAACTGCTGGGATATCTTACCAGACCCCAGTTTATTCAATTTTAATGTATTGTGTCATTATTGCTGCCAATTAGTCTGAATACCTATGATTCCATAGAAACATAAAAATTGAGATATAAGCCGGGCGGTGGTGGCGCATGCCTTTAACCCCAGCACTCGGGAGGCAGAGGCAGGCGGATCTCTGTGAGTTCGAGACCAGCCTGGTCTACAGAGCTAGTTCCAGGACAGGCTCCAAAAACCACAGAGAAACCCTGTCTCAAAAAAACAAAAAAAAATTGAGCTATAAGGGCTGGAACAATAGTTCAGTGGTTAAGAGCACTGGCTGCTCTTCTAGAGGACGCAGGTTTGATTCCCAGCAACTACATGGCAGTTCACGCCTGTAATTTCATCTTCAGGGGATTTAACACCTTCATACATGCAGGCAAAACACTAATTCACATAAAATAAAAATAAACAAATCATTTAAAAATTGAGGTACAAAAATAGATACTATATTTTATACTTCAGTTCTTAATTTTCAATAATTTTGTGGAGAATACGTCTAAAATGGTTGAAAATTTGAATTTTTATGAAGTGGTATGTCTTATGATTTACTTGTAGCAATCAGAGTTTGGCTAATCTTTAGGGATATTAATAAAGAGATGAGGATGATTTGTAGTTAATACATCAATGGATTACATGTAAAAATATTCCTAAAGCACTTGAAGATATCTTTAAGTAATTTAAGTATCCATTCTCCAATTTTATTTATTGCTTTATTTAACAAATCTTTATGTAAAAAAATTCACAAAGTTAATTTAATTTCAGTCACTTTTGGAAATTCTTTATAAATTTTAACATCAGTATGTTCCAAATTGCAAGATAAAATTTTATTAATTTGCACTCTACTAATCAGGAATTTGTTATAGTCTGAGTAGATGTAGCAGTCACACTATTTTTTTCTAGATTGTCAACCATATGTTAGTTATGGATTATGCTGTAAAGTGATGGAGGAAGGTCATTGGTTAAAAAATAAGGAAACTGCTTGGCCCTCATAGGTTAGAACATAGGTGGATGGAGTAAACAGAACAGAATGCTGGGAGGAAGAGGAAGTGAGCTCAGACTCGATGCTCCCCTTTCCAGGGCAGACGCGATGAAGCTTGGACCCAGGATGGACGTAGGCTAGAATCTTCCCGGTAAGCGCACCTCGGTGCTACACACATTAATAGAAATGGGCCAGGCAGTGTTTAAATGAATACAGTTTATGTGTTGTTATTTCGGGGTATAAGCTAGCTAGGCAGCCAGGAGCCGGGCTATGGGAAGAGGCCCGCAGCTCCTTCAACAGTAAAGAAAAAATAGTTGTAGTCCTATTGGAGGTTAGGAAACTGGAGTTTCTTTCCTGTATACTTGATATTGTATTCAAGTAAGTGCTAAGAAGAATTCAAGTAGGGACATTGTACTATTATAGGTTTAATGTCCTTTAAAACATCTAAATAACTAACTAGGACACTGGGTACATAGTACTATACTGTGAAAGGGGTTCAAACAGTGGTTAATAAAATTTGAGAATCTTTATTAGAAATATGTGGAGCCAAAGTGTTTCAGATTTTGGAAATTTCCAGAAATTGGAATATTTGCATGTATTTATGGATTGATTATTTCTAATTAAAATGTCAGAAATCTATTATCATATCTAAGACCAAGCATTACTGTCACGGCAAGAAACTTTGAATATTGGAGCATTTCAGGCTTTTGACTTTCATATTAGTGTTAGTCTGTGCTGAAAGAAAATTTAAGGCAGTGCCCATTGCAAACTCTTTTCAGATGCAGAAATTGCGGTAGAAATATAACCTGAGTATAAACTCTTTTACATTTGTAAACACACACATTTTTTTGATTCATCAGAGGAAGAAAGTAAAAATCACATTAAACATTGCACCCCATAATCTTAATATATACTTGTGGTGCTGCCAGAGATCTGAAAATAATAAAACTCTAGGGCTTTCTCCCTCAGTTCTAAAGTCCCACGTTGAGTGAATCAAGTGTGGTGGCATGTGTTTGTAATCTTTGTGCTCAAAAAGTACAGAGCAGGAAGATCGCTCTGAGTCTAAGACAAGCTGGACATATATAATAAATTATAGGCTAGCTTGGGCTACCATATGAGCCCTAGCTCAAAAAATAAAAATGCTAATACTGATAGACTTGTGTTGTGATACAATAAGACCTAAAGCTTAAAATATTTGATGTTCTTGGATTAAATTCCTCTGACAAGAAAGGTAACTTCTACTGCTGTTAACTTTGACAAGGTACACAGCCAGGTACACATGATAATAGTTGCTAGAGGTTTATGGTTTACCATTGATACTTTTCCAAGAGGGGATAAGAGCTAGTGCTTTGTTTTTCTGGCTTCTATAGTAATATTTTGTTTCTACTGTGTAACTCAGTGCTTTTAATTTACAGGTTTTAGATCTTATGCATAACAGCAGGGGAAGAAACCGCATGCACTATTTTGGTCAATTGGAATTGGAATAAAAATTCAGCTCATTTTTTTATTCTCCTCCTTCCCCTCCCCCAATCTCTCCTCCACCTCCCTTCTCCACGAGGTCCACCCCCACTCTCCATACCCCCACCCTGCTTTCCTTCACACAAGAACAGGCTTCCCAGGGACATCAACCAAACACAGCATAATAAGCTACAATAAGATCAGGCACATACCATCACATCAAAGCTGAGCAAGGCAACCCAATAGGGGGGAAAGGGTCCCATAAGCAGGTAAAAGGGTCAGAGACAGCATGTCCGCCCCCTAGAGCCACCCCCCCACTCCCACTGTTAGAAATCCCACCACAAGTATGCAGAGGACCTGAGTCAGACTCCCATGAGTTCTGGTCAGTTGATTCTATCGGCCTTGTTCTTGTGATATCCCTTTCCACTCTGGTTCCTACCATCCTTTGTCCCCCTCCTCCGCAGGACTCCCTGAGCTCTGGCTAGTGTTTGGCTGTGGGACTCTATGTCCGCTCCCATCAGTGTCTAGATGAAGTCTCTCTGGTCTCTGATGAGGCTTCAACTAGGCTCCAGTTCCAGAACACTCTGTGTGTAGGACTAACAGTAGGTCAAAGGTTTTGTGGCTGGGTTGGTGTCTCAATCCCTTCACTTGGGGCCTTGCCTGGTTACAGAAGATGGTTGGTTCAGGCTCCATGACTCCCATTACTAGGAGTCTTTGCTAGGGTTACTCTAATAGATTTCATGGAGCTAAGTTTCCACCTCATCCCAGAAATGCCCCTAATTCTAATTATCTCCCCCTGTTCTTCCTCCCCATCTGCCTCTATCTGATCCCTCCTGTTTCCATTCCCAACACCCCTACTTTATGAACAAAATCTATTCCATGTTCCCTTCCCAGGGAGAAGGTTATCCTTTACAGCTAATTATCAACTTATGGGTGAATAAAGAAAGACCGTGTTTATTTTTCTGATTCTGGGTTACCTCACTCAGGATGACATTTTTTCTAGTTTTATTCATTTGCCTGAAAATTTCATGATGTCTTTTTTTTATAGCTAATTAATGCTCCATTGTGTAAATGTACCACATTTTCATTTTTCTCAGTTCTAAAGTAAGAAATTGAATGAACCAAGTTTGGTGGCATGAACTTGTAATTGCTGTATTCAAAAAGCTGAGGCAGGAACATTGCTCAGAGTTTAAGGCAAGCTTGACATACATAAAAAATTATAGGTTAGCCTGGGCTACAAAACGAGTTGCTAACTAGAATAGAAATTCAGCTCATTCGTGGGTTTTTTTTCTTGTTTTTTTGGAGACAGGGTTTCTTTGCATAGTCCTGGCTGTCCTGGAACTTGCTCTGTAGACCAGACAGGCCTCAAACTCAGAGATCTGCCTGCTTCTGCTTCCCAAGTGCTGGGATTAATGGCATGTGCCACCACACCTGGCCATTTTTGTTTGTTTGTTTGTTTGTTTGTATGTTTTAAAAAAAATAATTAGTATTATTTTTGTTTCACCCCAGCTTTGCCATTCCTGTGGCATGTGTAATGAAACTTTGATGTATGTTATTCGTGAATTAGAGACACTGAAAATGTTTTACAGAGCTAGCCATCCAATTCACAATAGGAAATTTCATTAATTCTTAGTCTTTTTTTATATTTATTTATTATGCATACAATATTCTGTCTGTACAGAAGAGGGCGCCAGACCTCATTAAGATGGTTGTGAGCCACCATGTGGTTGCTGGGAATTGAACTCAGGACCTCTGGAAGAGCAGACACTGCTCTTAACCACTGAGCCATCTCTCCAGCCCCTAATTCTTAGTCTTTATCAACAGAGATAAGTAGAAGATTAGAAAACTATTTGGAAGATAATTTTGTGTAAATTCTAATCTGAGGGCTGGAGCAATGGCTCAGTGATTAAATGCACTGACCACCCTTTCAGAGGACCCAGGTTTGACTCCCAGCATCCACATGGTACCTTTCAACCATGTGTAACTCCAGTTCCAGGGGATCTGATGCCCCCTTCTGATCTCCTCAGGCACCAGGCACACAGGTAGTACATAGACAAATATAAATATAAATATTCATACACATGAAATAAAATAAAAATTTTAAAATTGAGTATAAGTGTATCTTGTTTAGGTAGACCTAGAGAATTGGTTAACTAAAGAATATGGAATTGATAAGGAATTCTCTCATTAAGGATTAACCCAAGCTGATGGTGAAGCTGTGGCCAGAATGCTTTATATAAAATATTGGAGCTATAAGTTGTGAATAATTTGTTTTTCACTCTCTCTTAATCAAAGCATTTTGGTAAGTCAGGTACAGAGGTATATTTGTAGTTCCAGATACTCCATAGACTGAATAAGGAAAGACTGCTTGAGTCTATGAATTTGAGACCAGCCTGGGTAGATAGGTAGTCTCCATTAAAAAAAAAGACAACTTTTTTGGTAATAAATAATAAAGATGTGTTAAAACCAGCTTAAGGCAAATTGTGCATGTGTATGTATATACGTATGTATTTTTAAATTAAGAATATGGAAGATTCTCATGGAAGCCAAGAAAGCATGGCCTAGGCATATGAAGAACTTCAACTAAGAAGAAAAGCAATCAGTCTCTAAGGAAACTTGTTTGAAATCATATATTCATAAGTAACATTATATTTGCTGACCAGGTTATATTTATGAACATGCATATAGGAAATTAAAAAGAAAAAGAGGCCATAAATTTGATGGAGAGCAAAGGAGTTGCCTGGGAGGAGTTGGACGGAAGAAAGGGAACAGGGAAAATGATGTATTTATACTATAATTTCAAAATAAAAAAATTATTATACACAAAAAGACACTTGAGTCTTTCAAACTGACTATTAGACTATTGTTACAATGAACCCCAAATAAATGAGATTTTTTTCTAAGGAATAGCATGCTGTGAGAAGGCTTCAGACAGAGGGGAATTTTGTCTCCTGGAAAGAGATTTCACTACATTCTAAAAACTGGTTAGAACAGGATGAAACTGTATCCCAGATAATCATGGTCACCTTGACCAGGACTGTTAGATACTTATATCCTTGGCAGTCTGTTTAAAGTTTAATTCCACTTCAGAACTCTGAAGACTTACTTGAAGGGCTTATTTGATCTCTTTGTCCCTCTTCCCAAAGTAGCCATATTGACTAAATCTCCTTTTTCTGCCTTTTACTATTAATTTAGCTCTTTTTTATTGAGTTATTGAGGAGAGGCAGTCTGACTGATTTGGGGTACAGGTTGTGACCCCTTAAGTTCCGTAACTTATACATAAGTATATGAATAGTGAATATAGTATGTGCTATATTTTTAATGAAAAATTATAAGAAGTTGAAAACAGTATAGAGAAGCAGTTGTGTTGATAAATTCATCAGTGTAGTTTTTCTGACATTTCTTTTTTT
>NW_004949210.1:192407-224722 GCF_000317375.1 Microtus ochrogaster | reverse complement strand
CAATGGATGGTGTGGTGTGTAGGAAGAGTTGAAGGCATGAAAGGTAAGGGGGGAATATATTTTTTAAATGATTTATTTTTATTTCATGTGCATTGGGGTTTTGCCTACAAGTATGCCTGTATAAGAGTGTTGGATCCCCTGGAACTGGAGCAAGGGGTGATTGTGAGCTGCCATATGAGTGCTGGAAATTGAACCCAGGTCCTCGGGAAGAACAACTGGTGCTCTTAACAACTGAACCACATCTCCAGCCTCAGAAACAACATAATTATATTTTAATTTCAGGGAAAAAGTAGAGAGGTCTTGTTCCAACCTCAGCTAACCTTTCAGTGTTATCTTGTAAAAACACACAATAGCAATAACTAGAATGTTGATCTTACTTAGATTTCCCTTTTTTATAAGCCATTATTTGTGCTTGTATACGTTTGCCACATGTGTTGCTTCCTGTACTCCAAAATCACATCAAAATATTTGATTATACCATCACCTCAAAGCTCTCTCATCTCACTCCACATCTACCTCCTCTCTGCCATTCTTAGACCTTTAGTTTCTAATTTTCCTCTTTCTCAGCAAGAATCTTCTTACATCAAGATTTTGGATATTATGTAATGTTCATTATCTCTGGTAATTTACTTTTCTCTGATGTTTACTTTATCTGATATCAATATACATACTGTGCTTTTAAAAAAATACCTACATTTTAGCTCATTGTAGGAGTATGTGCTTGGAATCCCCAAACTGAAAGACAAAAGCAGCAGGATGGAGGATTCCAGGCTCTCCCAGGCTATTGGGCAAAACCCTTGATGTTTCAATGACATAACTTTTTCCGTCCATTTACTTTCAGTGTAGCTTTGTTATGTTTGAAACAACTGTCCTGAAGATAGCATGCATTTAGCTCTGTTTTTTCAATCTAGTGGGATTGCTGAATCCTATAGATCTAATTTTCACTTAATAAGCAGATTAAATACTTTTTGGTGAATATTCCATTTTATAGTTGGTGCAATAGTGACTTAGGGTTTAACTTTTAATATTAAGTGTATAATGAAATCCATTACTTTGTATGTCAACCTAAAGAGAAAGTAAACTTATTTTGTGTAGAGTATATAAAATGTGCCATGAGGTATATATAAGCAGGCAGTTACTATGGTGAAATAAACAGGCATATTTATCATATCAAATAGTTACCCATCTGCTGTGGCAAAAACAGCTATAAGTCTATTTATTAGCAAACTCATAAATATAACACACTATTATTTATCATGTTTTTCACATTGTATGAGCTAAGGAACAATACTTATTATTTTCTGTTTGTTGTTTTGTCCTTTTAAAAACTGTTCTTGCTCCAGCAATCTTATTAAAAGTTTGAAATAATCACACTTCAGTTTCTCTGGTAATTGGTAATGTTGGGCATCTTTTCATATTTCTATTAGTCATTTGTTCTTGGAAGAATTGTTCTAGTCATTTGTACTCTAGTGGGTTTGTTTTTTTCTACTCACTTGTATGAGTTCTTTATTTTGCATACTACTCTCTTACCTGAAATACAGGTTTTACATTTTCCTTCTATTCTATATGTTGCCTTTTAACTATGTTGATAAATTTGCCTCTTTTTTTTTGAGACAGGGTCTCGATGTAGCCACGACTGTCCTGACACTTGCTCTATACACCAGGCTGGCCTTGAACTCAAAACCTGTCTCTGCCTCCCAAGTGCTGGGATTAAAGGCACATACTACCACACTGGGCATGTTGATAAATTTGGTATATTAAAGCTTTTAAATTGAATCTAGTTCCACTTGCTTATTCAATTTTCTTTCCTGTGCTTTTGGTGTCACAGCTAAAAAAATTACTGCCAAGACCATTGTTGTAAAGCTTTGCCCCTATGTTTTTCATTTATAGGAGATTTTACAATTTCAGGTCTTAACTTTAGGTCTTTAGACTATTTAGTCTGTTTCAATAGATTTAGAGTTTATTTTTGTGCATGGTGTAGGATTAATATACAATATAATTCTTTTGCACACACATCCATGTTTTCCAGAACCATCTGCTGAATAGATGACCTCTATTATGCGGCTTTGGCGTTGTTATGAAAGACATTTCGACTATATTTGTGTGCATTTATTTCTGGGTTCACTATTCATTTCCAAATTGGTGCATTGCCTTTACATGCCAGTTTCATGCTTTTTTATTTCCATTTGTGATCTGTCTTGGTAGCAGAGAGTGTGAGATCTCTGGCTTTGTTATGCTTTTTTCAGTATCGTTTAGCAATTGGGTGTTGTTCGATGAGCTTTATAGATTTTAGAATTCTTTCTGTTTTTATAGAAAAATGTCAATTTTTTAAAAATGAAAATTGCACCAAATCTGTTGATTGCTTTGTGTAACATGGACATTTTAACATTAAGTTTTCTAATCTAGTATTACATTGCCTTTTAATCTATTTCTTCATTAATTTCTTTCATCTGTGCTTTGTTGTTTACAGCATACAAACCTTTCATAACTTTTGTTGCTGTTTCTATATATTCTAAAAATTTGAAAGTATTGAAATACAATTATATTAATTTTCATTTTAGATTGCTTGTTTTCAGTAGACAAAAACACAGCTTTTCTCAGGTTTACTAAGATCCTGCAATTTTGCTAAATTCATTTGTTAGTTTTAGTTTTGTGGTGTCTTCAGGAATTTCAATATATAAAATCATTTCACCCATGAACAGATAGAATTTTACTTTTCTCTTTCTAATTCACATGTCATTAATTATTTTCTTTGCCTAATGTCTTTGGATAGCGTTTTAATGCTCTATTAAGTAAATGTGATGATAATGAGCATCCTTGCTTTCAGCTTAAAGGAAAACCTTTCAGGTTTTCATCATGGAAAGTGATCTTAGCTACAAGCTCTTCATATGTGGCCTGTATTTTGCTGATGAAATTACTTTCTGTTTCTACTTTGGTGAATGCTTTTATTATGAAAGATATTGAACCTTGTCAAATGATTTTCAGTAATATTGAGATGATCATGTGGATTCTAGTTTGCTCGCTTTTGCTGTGGAGTATCATATTAACTATTTTCACATAGTCACATATGGTCAGGACAAATCTCACCTCATCATGTTATAAACACTGTCATATGCTGGTCAGCTTGGCTTACTAGTTTTTGTTGAGTATGGTTGTATCTGTGAGCAGCAGCAGTTTGGCCTGTTGTCCTTACTTAGGCCTCTAGCTCTAGGTTTTGGATTACTAGTCTAGTCTCTTTACCAGTCATAAATTCTGTGTACAGACTTTTAAATTTTGCATTGTTCTGTGTTGGTATGTTGAGGGTTTCTAGAAATTTATCCATAATTTATGCCATCCAATTTGGTAACATATAGTTGTTAAAGTTTCTTATAATCCTCTTATTTCTATGGCATCAGTTATGATAGTTTTACCATGTGTGTGGTATGTGTGCATGAATATATGCATGTTTTCATGTGTGTGTAGGTGCATGTGAACATGTGTGTGAATGTGTATGGAAGAATATCGACACCCAGTGTTGTTCCAATCACTTTCCACCATATATATTGAAGCAAGGTCTCTCATTTGAACACAGAGCTTGCCTGTATGGCTGTTGTAATATGAGTGGCGGGGCTGTGTCCCCAGCACCCTGGCCACCTGGCTAGCTTACGCCCAAAATAATAACACACAAACTGTATTATTTAAACACTGCTTGGCCCATTTCTATCTAGCCTCTTCTCGGCTAACTCTCGCACCTGGACTAGCCAATTTCTAATAATCTATGTAGCCCAAGAGCTGGCTTACCAGGAATGATCTTACCCTGCGTCTGCCTGGACTGGGAGAATCATGGCTACTCCCTGACTCAGCTTCTTTCTCCCAGCATTCTGTTCTGTTTACTCCTCCCACCTATGTTTTAACCTATGAGGGCCAGCCAAGCAGTTTCTTTATTTTTTAACCAATGACCTTCCTCCATCACATGGCTAGTCTGGATATGTAGCTTGTTTAGGGACCCTGTCTTTGCCTTCTGAGTCCTGGAATTATACCTGGACTGTCACACCCACCTGACACTTTTACATAGGTTTCTAAGATCCTAACTCTGCTTCTCAAGCTTGCATAGAAAGCACTGTAACCACTGAACCATATTCTCAGCTCCAGTTTTAATGTCTGTTACTGATTTTTTGATATTATCTCTTATTCACAGTCTAGGTAATGTTTGACAATTTTATCTTTTTAAAGCTTATACAATTTATATTAGCTTTTGATGTTATAATATAATTATATCATTATACCTTCATTTTCCTTCCTCATCCCCACCCATGTGCAACCCTTTGTTTGCTCTGTCTCTCTCTCTTTCTCTCTGTCTCTCTCTCAAATTTACAGTATTTCCTTTAATTGTTGTTATGTGTTATGTGTGTGTATGCCTAAATACATAAACACAACATACTCAGTCCATATAATGCTACTTGTATGTATATGTTTTCAGGCACTGGATAACTAATTGGTGTGTTCTTGGGGGATAACTATTTTTTCCCAATCTCAGCATCCCATAGTCATCTGAAGTACTTTGTCTAGTGTTAAAACCTCCTGAGCATTGTCCCTTCCACATAAGCATGTCTATTGGTCATCCTTGTTCACGTCATGTTAAGGAAGACATGTTGTTACTTCTGATATTCCTGTAAGTCGCTGACTCACAGAAAACTTCCTATCTTCTGTAGTAATTGGAGCGGCAGGGCTGCGTCCCCAGCACCCCGGCCGCCTGGCTAGCTTATGCCCCGAAATAATTACAGGGACACTGTATTCTTTTAAGCACTGCTTGGCCCATTTCTATCTAGCCTCTTCTAGGCTAATTCTCACATATTAATTTAGCCCATTTCTAATCATCTGTGTAGCACCGCTAGGTGCGCTTACTGGGAAGATTCCAGCCTACTTCCATCCTGGGTCGGAGCTTCATCGCGTGTGCCTCAGAGAGCACGTCTACCCGGGAGAGGGAAGCATGGCGTCTCTGCTCCAGAGAGCAGAGCTGTCGAGTCTGAGCTCACTTCCTCTTCCCAGCATTCTGTTCTGTTTACTCCTCCCACCTATGTTTTAACCTATCAGGGCCAAGCAGTTTCTTTATTACTTAACCAATGAAATCAACAGATTGATATATGATACTCCCACATCACTTCTGTCTCTTAAAATCTCTCTACCACCCTGAGTGTTAGATGCAGAAGTTGTGTGGTAGATGTATCAGTTGGGACTGAGCTCCGCAATCCTACATTTTGATTAGTTGTGGTTTTCTGTAACAGTCTCCACCTGTTGCAAAGAGAAGTGTCCTGATGATAGGAGAATGGCACATATCTGTAGGGATAAGGACAAATATTTAAAATGTAGCTAGAGATTACACTGTTTTAGTAAAGTGGCACTTGTGAGTTTTCTTCCAGTATTAGTGACTTCACTAGCCCATAGTAGTTGGTTATGCTCCCAGGACTAGGCATGATTTCCCTCTCGTTGAATGAGCCTTAAGCCCAAATAGAGAGTGTTAGTTACTGCCAAGATATGTGTGCCACTATTGCATCATTAAGGTTATATCATGTTATTATTGTTGTGATTAATAGACATCACTTACTTTTTTCCTTTGGAAACATGCATGGACCTTTTGTACCATGAAAGCTAGTACTCAGGGAGGAGGATTTCAGGTCAGTTCTTACTCATAGGGGGTCTCTGAGCCCTAAGTCTGAAATACATGGTGTCTTCAGCACTAGGAATTTACTTTCCACCTGTGTGTTTGTGTGCGGGATGGGGGCAGCCAAGGGCAATAGCAATAGCCGATAATGTTTTGGGAGTATCTTGGACAACTCTGACCAACAACTCAAAAAAGGAGTTCTCATGCTCAGGAGTGGGGATTTTTGTTCGATGATCTTTGTCTCTAGAGGAAACATTGTCATTTAGATAAGACATTTTTCATTTAAACTACATATGTCTATTTATATACTGACTTATGTGTATTATAGGTTTATTTTGGTAGTTTCTTACTCTTATTTTACCCCCTTCTTCAGTATTAATCTTCTCTCCTCCAATTAAAGCCCTCCCGTTTCCCCCACTTACACCTTTAGCTCATCTGTACCTTTCTGTTTCCCCCTCTATTGCTCCCTGCTCTGACGTAGCCTCTTTTGACTTCTTGCTTTCTGCAATCACTCGAGGTTAAATATGCACATCTGAAGACTCGGAGCTAGTAACTGCAGATGAGAGAGAACATCTGACATTTGTCTTTCTAATTCTGGGTTACCTCCCTCAGTATACTCTTTTTTTAGTTCCGTCCCTTTCCGGGGAAATTTTATGATTTTGTTTTTCTTTACAGCTGAATAGTTTTCTATAGTGTACATGAACTGCATTTTCCTTATCCATTAGTCGGTTGAAAGACATTTAACTTACTTTCATTTCTTAGCTATTGTGATTAGAGTACCAGTGAACATGGCTGAGCAAGTATCTGTGGGGTAGGATATCAATTCTTTCTGATGTATGCTGAAGAATGGCATAGCTGGGTCATATGGTACATTTATTTTTAGTTTTCTGGGAATTCTCCACACTGATTTCCAGAGTGCCTGTACCAGTTTTCAATTCCATTGTAAGTGACTGATGGTTCCCTTTACTCTAGATTTTTTTCAGCGTTTGTTGTTAAATTTTCAATAAACCGATTTTTTGCTTTGTTGATGTTGTCTAGTTTTTTTTCCTCTTGGTACTTTCATCTTAATTCTTCTTTTATCTAGTTCCTAGAGGTTTTTAAGTTAGGTTGTGGGGATTATTCTTTTGTCTTTCCTGGATGGCCAGGAATTGGAGGTAGGACAGCCCAGAGGCCCAGGAATGAACTACACACGACTGTCCAAAAAAAAAAAAAAGTTGATGAAATGATATTCTGTGAGCTCATAGATTGGTGCCTAGCCCAAGTGTTGCCAGAGGAGCATCATCCAGCAACTGATGGAAACAGATGCTGAGACCCAAGTCAATGCTAAGTGGAGTCAGGGGAATCCCACAGAAGGTGGGAAGGAAGGATTATTGGAGCCAGAGAGGTCAAGGGCACCAGGAGACTGTGCCCACAGAATCATCTAAGCAGGGTTCATCAGGGCTCACAGAGACTGAAACAAAAAAACACGGACCCTGTATGGGTCTAAGGTAGGTCCTCTACATATACCTTATTATACTTTACTGTTGTGTAGTTTGTGGGGTTTTTTTTTTGTTCTTGGGTGTTTTTTTGTTTTGTTTTGTTTTGTTTTGGTTTTGGTTTTGGTTTTTGAGACAGGGTTTTGTTGTAGCTTTGGAGCCTTTACTGGAACTAGCTCTTGTAGACCAGTCTGGCCTCGAACTCACAGAGATCCGCCTGCCTCTGCCTCCTGAGTATTGGGATTAAAGGTGAACACCACCACTGCCTGACTCAGTTTGGTGTTCTTGCGGAACTCCCAACAGTGAAAGTGGGGGGTATCTCTGACTGTTTTTCTTGTGCTAGGGACTTTTTTTCCTCCTACTGGGTTGCTTTGTCTAGCCTTGATATGAGGATTTATGCCCAGTCTCATTGTAATTTATCATGCCCTGTTCAGCGAACATTCCTGGGAGGACTGCTTTTTTAATTTTGAAGGAAAATGGGGGAGGAGTTAATCTGTGGGAGGGGTGGTAAGGAAAGGACGGGGAGGAGTAGAGGAAGGGGAACTATGGTCACGATGTAAAGTATAAGAGAATAAAAGTTAAAAAAATAATTAGCTATTTATCACTACAAACTTCCTGCTTGGTTCTAATTTTCCTGCATACCATAATTTTGGTATGTTATATTTTATTTACCCCAAGATAACTTGATTTTTTGTTTGGTGTATTCTTTGACTTTTTGTTCTAGTCAGCTAGTTCAGCTCTGTCCTCCCAGTATTCATGAAGCTGGAAGGGGGATTGCTGTGAGTCTGATGTTAGCTTGGGCTATAGAGTTACACTTTTTTTTCAAACAAAACAAAATATGTTATACAATCCACATATTTTGAGTTCTCTAATTTTTCTTCAGCTACTGATTTCTAATGTTATTGTGTTATGGTTGGAAGCTAGGTGTGGTGGTACATACCTATAAATCTTTGCATTCTAGAGAATCACACAAGAACTTGAGACTAGCCTGAGCTATGTCATGAATTTGAAGTCAGCATTGGATCCATTGTAAGATTTTGTCTCAAAAAACAAAACAAATGAACAACAGCAAGAACCTCTAAAGTATTTTGATTGGACAGACAACTTGATATGATTTCACTGTCTTTCCATTTTCTTCTTGCTTGTTAGATTTATCTAGAGGTTGTTAGAAGAATATATTTATGGATGTTGAGTGGAATATTGTGTACATATTTATTAGGTTCAGTTAGTTCAATACTCAAGGAGATTAAGTGTCTTACTTCTGGAAGCATATATATTCATCTCCTAGTTTCAGTTAGTTCAAAGTGCTGCTCAAATTCTGTTTAATTTCCTATTTAGTTTATGTAACTCGTTTGAGGGATAGTTGTGAAATTTTCCTTTAATTTTTTCAATTGTTTTATATATTTTATACTTCAGTTTTGAGCAAATTTTTATTTATAATTGTTATTTATTACTTTAGAACTGGCCCAGTTTTCATTAGTATATAGAATGTTCTCCTTTTCTTTTCTGTCATTTTTAGCTTTAAGGACTATTTTATATGCAATAAGTAGTCACTCCTATTCATCTTTGATAAGTGTTTCATGAATCCCTTGTAGTTAACATATTGTTAAATATTATTTTGTCATTTGGTTATCCATTCAGTCACTGTCTAGATTTTGATTGAAGATCTTAATCATTTGTATTTAAAGAATTTATTAATACGGTAGGACTTACTATCTCAAGTTCATTGTTTTCTCTCTGTCCTACAGATATTTCCTTGTTGTTTTCTTTCATGTTTCACTCTCTCTCCCTCTTCTTTTTCGCAGAGATATTTGTATTTCTTTCTCCTTTTCTGTGGTACACCTTTCTTAGATGTTTTTTCTCAGTTAATATAGGGCTTACATAAAACATCTTGTAATGTAATTATAGCAGTATATTTTAAGATTATGTTAATTTTTAAACTCATAAATTATCTACACTTTGACTTCTCATGATTTATATTATTGGTAACAAGTTATATATTTTACATTAGGTTTGCAATAACATACTTTGTAGTTATAATTATTTCATACTTTTGTTTAAGGTATTCAAGAATTAAAAGTGATCCGTGTATCATCTTTTCAGCATTACAGTATTATCCTAATTTTGCTTTTCTGTTGCTTTTAGTTATCACCTCGCTTGAAGTGAAGACATCCTTTAACATTGCCTTTTGTAATGTATTTAGTTAATGGTGACAGCCCTCTATTTTATATGGGAAAAAAGGTATCATTTTTTTTTGGAGGCCAGTTTTTCTGGATATGGTATCCTTGGTTAACACACTTTTTTCTTCTAAGCCTTTGAACTTAACATTTCATCAACTGAAAGATTACTCTTGATCATTGAATGAGGTTTCCTTTTATGCGATGAGGCACCTTTCTCTTCCTTTTAGTTTCTTTTTTCTCCCTTTCATTGAAAATAGATTTTTTTCTCATACAATATATCCTGATTACAGTTTATGGCCCTCTACTTCTCCCAGTTCCTCTCTGCCTCCTCTCCCCTCACCCTTCCCCTCCCATTTCCTACCCTCCAGATCCTACCCTTTCCGCTTATCATTAGACTAGAACAGGCTTCTGAGAGATAATAACAAAATTAAATATAGTAAAACTAAACAAAACCCATCACAATGAAGTTGGACAAAGCAACCCAACTGAAGAGAAAGCGCCCTAAGAGAGGGCACAAGAATCAGAGACCCACCCATTCACACATTCAGGAGTCCCATAAAAACACTAAACCGAAAGCTATAATTTATAAGCAGAGGACCTGGTGCAAACCCTTGTAGACCCTGTGCTTGCTGCTTTCAGTTTCTGTGAGTTCAGATGAGCTTTGCCCAGTTGATTTAGAGGGCCTTGTTCCCCGGTGCGTCCATCTCCTCTGGCTTTTACACTTTTTCCACCTCTTCTTCTGTGGGGTCCCTGAGTTTGGGGTGGGGGATGGGGGTTTCTAGAGACATCCCATTTAGGGCTGTGTGTTCCAAGGTCTCTCTCTGTAGTGAATGACTGGCTATGTGTCTCTGTATTTGTTCTCAACTGCTACAGGAGCAAACTTCTCTGATGGTGGCTGAATAAGGCATTGATCTATGAGTATAGCAGAATATCATTAGGAGTCATTTTATCACTACTTTTTATGACCAGTAATATTTGGTTTTTCTCTAGGTCTGTGAGCTACCTAGTCTCTGGTTCTTGGTCAGGTATGGTTTCCATCTTGTGATCAATGTCACATCAGACATTGGTTGGTTACTCCCACAAGCTTTGTGCCACCATTGCCTTAGCATATTTTGCAAGCAAGACAACATTATAGATTAAAGGTTTTGTGGCTGGGTTGGTGTTTACATTTCTCTTTTGGTAGCCTGTAGAGTACCTTCCCATATCAAAGACACTAGAACATAGGGGCGAAGGTTCTATGTAGGCGCCAGCTTGACCTCTCCATGTTCAGTGAGTTGTGTGGGTGCTGTCTTCAGTAGTAGGACCTTAGTGTCAGTTTGTGGAAAGCAACCTACTATCTTAGCAACAGTTTGGATTATTTAGGAATTTCTGTAGGACCCCTTTGGCCAACAACTCAATTGGATGTAACCCTGTCCTGGTCCTGGAAACTTCATTTGGTGACAAGAGACTGCCAGTTGGGATTCTGTCTCCCTCATTGTTTGAAGACTACATTAGGATCACCTTTATATATTTTAGTAAGTTTCTATTGGACTAGGTTTCCATATAATCCCTCAGATGCCCCTCAATTCTAATTGTCCCTCAAACTCATTCCCCTCTCCCACTCCCACTTGATCCTGCTGGGGTGCTGCTCCAACCCAGCCCCACTCCACCCATAAAACCTATACTATTTCCTTTTCCTAGAGAGATCCATATGTCCCACTTTGGCTATACCTAGTCTCTCTGGGTCTAAGGATTGTAGCTTGGTTAACATTTCATTAGCATCCCATATCCACATATAAGTGAATGCATAACATGCTTATCTTTCTGGGTCTGGGTTACCTGACTCAGAATGATTTTTTTTCTAGTTCCATCCATTTGCCAGCAAATTTCATGATGTCATTGTTTTTAACAGCTGAATTGTAGTGGCATTTCATTTGTATTTTAATAAATAAAGCTTGCCTGGGGATCTGGAAAGCAAAATAGCCAGCCATTGGCTCTTACCTCTACTTCAGTCTGAAATGGCGATCCTGCCTCCAGGAAACCTCAGAATGAGTCTGAGACTGAGAACTGTCTCCTCCTGTTTAATAACCCTCTCTAGTTATGGGATTAAAGGTGTGCACCAGGACTGCCTGGTTTCTATGGCAAGCTAGTGTAGCTACTGGGATTAAAGGTGTGTGTCATTGTTAACTGATCTGTAAGGCTGATCAGTGTGGCTGTTTTACTTTCCCAATCCCCAGCCAAGCTTTACTTATTACCATACAAATTAAATGCCACTAAACTGAGTAGTATTCTAATGTGTAAATGTGCCACATTTTCTTTATCCATATTCTTGGGATGAGGGGCACCTAGGTTGTTTCCAAGTTCTGACTATTACAAATAATGCTGCTATGAACACAGTTGAGCAAATATTCTTGTACTATGAGCATGTATCCTTTTGGGTCTTGAGGTAGATTGATTCCCAATTTTCTGAAAAATCGCCATAAATACTGATTTCCAAAGTGGCTGTACAAATGCGCACTCCCGCCAGCAACTGAGGAGTGTTCTCCTTACTCCCATCCTTGTCAGCATGAGCTGTCATTTGTTTTACACATCTTATCCATTCTGACAGGAGTAAGGTAAAATTTCAAAATAGTTTTGATTTGCATTTCCCCGACGGCTAAGGATGTTGAAAATGTCTTTAAGTGTTTCTCAGCCATTTAAATTTCCTCTATTAAGAATTCTCTGTTTAGATCTGTACTCCATTTAAGTATTTCACATGTAATCATTTGGTTGTGATGTATGCCAGTGTCAAATTCTGTGGATTCTTTGTAGAATCTCTTAGTCTTAGTTTTTTCGAATTTCTTAGTCTGTAAGTCCATTTCTCTTCCTGTATTTGGGGTGGTTGACCTATTATTTTTATCAAATAATCTGTTTCTTTCTCTCTCTTTTTATCTCTTAATATGTATAAAGAGCTACCCGATAGTGTGCTGTACATCCTTTATAGTTTCTTCACTCTTTTTCATATATTTTCTTTTTCTTCCTCTGCATTATAATTTCAAGCTGCCTATCTTCAAGTTTGATAATTCAATTTTCTGGTTTATCAAGGCTACTGCTAGAGCACTCCAGTGAATTTTCTCAGTTTACATGTTTTATTCTTTAGCTTGGATTTTACATTATCTGTTGCTTTATTTGATATCTTCATTTTGTTCATATATAATTTTTTTATCTTGATACCTTTGTGCCAGTTATTTTGAATTATTTGTCAGATGATTTATATGCCTTTTCTAAAGTCATTTTGGGAATGCATTTTGTGCTTCGTGTGGTCCATGTTTCTTAGTTCCGTTTCATACCTTCTTGTTTGAGAAAATGTTTGCTTCTCTACATTTCTACTGCTTAGCTAGCTTTATGCAGAAGAAGGCTTTTACCTGAGGTTAGAGATTCTGGGGGCCTCTCACACTTCTGGATTACTCATTATAAAGATTTACTAATTATTTTTCTTGATTTTTTTAACGATATTTTGCTCCCTCTGGTGTCTCTCTTTGATATTGCACTTTTGGAGCAGCTGTAGTTTTTAAAATTAAATTTATTAATTTATTTTATCTCTGGACTGCGGTTTCTCCTGCAATTCCTCCCCACCACCTTCCCTCTGCTCCTACCCCAATCCACTTCTCCTCTGTTTCTATTCAGAATGGGCCAGATCTCCCATGGATGCCATCAAATCTTGGCATATCAAGTTGAGGCAGGACTAAGCTCCTCCCTTCGTATTAAGGTTTGGTAAGGCAACCAAGTATGAGGAATAGGTGCCCCCAATGCGTGACAAAGCATCAGGGACAGTCCCTGCTCCCACTGCTAGGAGTCCCACAAGTAGACCAAGCTACACAACTGCCCCATATATGTAGAGGGCCTAAGTCAGTCCCATGTGGGCTTCTTAGCTGTCACGTCAGTGTCTGTGAGTTCCTATGAGCCCAGGCTGGTTGTCTCTGTGGGTTCCTTTGTGATGCCCTGAAACCACATACACACACAACAACAAAAATGGACTTAGCAGGTTGTATTTATATATTTGTGCATACATACACACATACATATTGATGTATGTAACAATAATAACCAAAGAAAAAGAGGCTGTCAATTTGAAAGTGCGTGTCCTGGGAGGGGTTGGAGTACATGGGAGGAGCTTATGGGAGGAACAGGAAGGAGGAAAGTGATGTATTATAACTTAAAATCTATTAAAAAATGTGAGCTTCATTGATGCTTTTACTGACAAAACAAATCATTTCTGTGGCAAGTAGCCTTAAAAAAAATAGAAAAATATCCTATTCTATTCCTAAAATAGAAGTCACTAAGTTGTATTAAACTCTGTTCTACTACATTTCAAGTCATGGCAATCTGCTTTATTCTCAGCTGCCTTCAGACATGTTGAGCATGCCCAGTCCTGTCAGGGTTTTGAGAGTGATGGTATTTGACTACCTTGAGTAGCTCTCTGAAAAATAACATGCTAGACATATGTTACAACTTTTTCCCTTCCCAATGAGAATTTGAGAGTTGGAATTTTTTTCTCTTGTTCCATACTCAGTGAGGGTATCGGGTGGGAGATTATCCTATTTGTCTTATTTTCAATGGTCCCTCCACCTGGTAATCTTTAATACCAGTGTTCAGACTCAGGGAAGATGTAAATTAATTCCACATACCCAGCCTCACCTCACCCCCACAAATCCATATGTTTGACATATGTTTAGTCTTTTTTTTTTTTTTTGTCTCTCTCTCCAGGAAGAATCCAGCAATTGAGTTTTGTTCTGATTGTACTGTGCTGAGCTGGGCAAAGATATCATGGCAAGTAAGTACTGCAGCCTTTCATGTTGGCATCAGTAAGGCTGGTCATGCTTGCTGAGATGCAGGAGTCTATTAGTTGGTTTCTGGATTTCTCTTTGAGGAAATTAGACTATGTATTATTGTTGAATTTGGTATCCCCAAATTCAACCTTCTTTTCTACCATCTTGTTCACATAAAGACTCTCCATTTTATTGTTTTATTTTAATTCTTTTTGCCCAGAGATCTAGATCTGTGATGATATAAATTTTAGATCATTTGTCATGATCCACAGATGCCTATGAGTCTAGGTTCTCCCACCCCTATTTTTTATTTTCTTGTTAAAACCAGGTAAATTATACCTAAATTCTGTCCTCAACTTTGATAACTATGTTATTTATGTGCACTCTACTTTGAGTACATATAGCTATTTAAAAGACACATGCTTGAGATGAGAAGTCATTTTTATTGCACCTTAAACATCTTGTCTACTATTTGGGTAACTCTTAATCCTATTTAAGTCATTGATTTTATCAGGCAATCATCCTTTTAGTTAAGCATATAGGCTATGAACTACTTTATTTTTTATTTCAATTTTTTTCATACAATACACTTTAATTGTATTCTTTCACCTCCTCCAACTCCTCCCAGATAACCCCAACTTCCCTTCTCACCAAACTTCATGCCCCTCTCTCTTCCTTTCTCAAAACAATAACAAGTATAAAACAAAAATAAACTCCTAATGAAATAAAAATAAACAAAAACCCCTACAAGACAAACATAACAAAATAAAACAAAAAGCATGCAGAAAAATATGAAGTCCATTTTGTGTTGACCAACACTCCTGGTCATGGGACCTGCCCTGAAGTATGTTGTTATACCCAGTGATAACTCCAATGAAGAAAAGGGATTTTCCCTCTCCCAGCAGATACCAATTGCCAATAGCTTCTTGGTTAGAGATGGGATTTCGTCCCACTCCCCTTCTCAATGCTGCAGTTTTGATTGGTTTGAATTGCTCAGGCCTTGTGTGTGCTATCATGGTGTGTGTGAGTCGTTGCACACATCAGGCCTCTTGTGCGTGGGCGACACTGTTTCCTTGCAGTAGTTCACCACCTCTGACAGCTTAAAATCTTTCCACCTTTTCTTCCACTTAGATCTCTAAGCCTTGAGGGGAGGGGTTTGATAAAGACATTCACTCATATTTGGTTTCTAGCCATAAATAAAGGACATTGAGCCTATATTTCGTGATCCTAGAGAAGCTAAATAAGAAGGAGAACCCAAAGACAAACATATAGACATCCTCCTGAATATTAACCTTCATCAGGCGATGAAAGGAGACAGAGACAGAGACCCACATTGGAGCAAGAAATCTCAAGGTCCAAAGCAGGAGCAGAAGGTGAGAGAGCACGAGCAAGGAACTCAGGACCGCGAGGGGTGCACCCACACACTGAGACAATGGGGATGTTCTTTCGGGAATTCACCAAGGCCAGCTGGCCTGGGTCTGAAAAAACATGGGATAAAGCCAGACTTGCTGAACATAGCGGACAATGAGGACTACTGAGAACTCAAGAACAATGGCAATGGGTTTTTGATCCTACTGCACGTACTGGCTTTGTGGGAGCCTAGGCAGTTTGGATGCTCACCTTACTAGACCTGGATGGAGGTGGGTGGTCCTTGGACTTTCCACAGGGCAGGGAACCCTGATTGCTCTTCGGGCTGTGGAGGGAGGAGGACTCGATTGGGGGAGGGGAAGGGAAATGGGAAGCCGTGGCGGGGAAGAGACAGAAATCTTTAATAAATAAATAAATTTAAAAAATGATGGAGTCAGAGGTATGAGATGAACATATAATCAGTGAATTTTACTTATATTGGAAGTTTCATTTGATGATGAGTGATTCCTAGTTGGGGCTTTGTGTCTCCTGTTATTTGGTAATTCTATTTATATTTCTTTCATATTATGTGCACATTTTAAGAAGCTTAAATAATGGGGGAGGGAAGATTGGGTCAACAGAGAAAATCTTAAGGAGGGGCAGCTAAAACTAAGGGCAATTTGAGGCTTGTATGTGATGGTTACTTTTAATTGTCATTTTGATATAACTTAGAATCACCTGGAAAGAGAGTTTCATAGGGCGATTGTGTGGATCAGGTCAGCCTGTGGGTAGGTCCAGGGGTAATTGTTTGAATTACATGAATTCATGTGGGAAGATTTAGTCTACTGTGAGTGGCACCATTCCCTATGTAAGGTTCCTGAACTGTGTAAGAATATCAGAGAAGGTGAATACAAGTAGGCATGCAGGCATTCTTTTCTCTCTGCTCTTGAATGTGAATGTGATGTGACTAGCTGTTTCAAGTTTCTGACACCGTGCCTCTCTACTGTAATAGACTAAATCTTAGAATTCCAGGCTCAAGTAAACTCCCCCCAAAGTTGGTTTTTCTCAGGGTACTTTTTAAAAGCAACCAAATGAAACTAGGCCAGGTTTGCTCCCTCTTTCTATTTTTATTTGGATTTTAAGGATTTGTAATGGAATCAGATGCATGTTAGTAACATGCAGTTTCACATATAAAAATGCCTTTATAATGAAGAAAAGCGTAGTTTGCAAGCATCTTTGTTAGTCATGTTGTATCTAGTATGTTTTGAGTAGTCATGTAAAGTACAGTTCTAGCATCATCCTTTAACGATTATGCAGATGGCTACGTCTTACCCCCATGTCTACCTCAAGAGACATGTAGTCTCTTAGCTCTCCATCAAGATTTTAGAACATTTTTAAACGTTACCTGTTTCCATCCTGCTCAGTTTCCATTGATGGGAGATTCACACTCACAGTGCTGATTTATAATGATCCAGGAATGTCTTCAGATGGTATAATTTGCAGCTCTTGTTCTTGGTCTAGTTTTGAATAATGATACAGAATATTTGCAATACTTCTTCTACTTGATAATAATTTAGTAACTTAAGGATATTCTTTTATTTCCTCCTGAATGTATTGTCTATTCCCTGCTGTCTTACGAAGATACTGTAGTGGCTGTTAGGTGCTCCAGAGCCAGACTGCCTATGTTTGAACTTGACCTGACAGTTTATTAGAATCTGGGATTCTGAATGGGTTATGTAGGTTGTACCTTCTTACTTACTTACTTCTGGAAAATGGTGATAATTAATACATGATCTCTTCCTCGTTGAGTTACAGAATTAAAAGAGCCAATATACGTACTCTGTTTAGAACAGTGTCTGGCACACCTACTGTCAGCATTAGTGAGACATGCAGCCCTATGATGCCAGCTATAGTGGCCTGAGAGTTCTTCCTAGAAACCTTTATTTGGCCTAAATTCTTAATGTACTATAGAAAAAAATCCCTCTAATATTACTTGTGTATATGATTTCCAAACTGTCCACTTGGTATTGGCTAACTAGCTGCAGGACTCTTCCCTGAGGAATACTAGTCCTCTGGCTCTCAGCAGCCCTTATTTGCTTGTAGTTCTTTGACTAATGTGTTGGGACCCAGGGTGAGTTCCTTCTCTCATATTAGCATGCCAGTTGGTATTGCTCTTATTCCGGTATTTAGCAGCCATACTATTGCAATGTTATAGGGATAGCTTCCTTCACATTTCTTTCTTTGTTTTTTGAGACAGGGTTTCTCTTTAGCGTTGGAACCTGTCCTGAAACTAGCTCTTGTAGACCAAGCTGACCTTGAACTCAGAGACCAGCCTGCCCCCCCCCGGGGGGGGGGGGCTGGGATTAAAGGTGTGCACCACCACCCACCACTGCCGGCTTCCTTCACATTTCTAGTTCTAGGAAATGCAGTCTCACAGCAGGCACCTTGTTCCAAGTAACCTTATGGGCTGAAAAGATTGTATACACATATGTGCCTGGTGTGTGTGTGTGTATCTGTGTGTAAAACAACTATTAAAGAAAAAAGACCAGAGACCATGTATTTGAGACAGAGAGCAAGTGGGGGGGTATGGAAGGAGTAGGAGGGAAGAAAGGTATAGGGGAAATTATATAATGATACTTTAATTTAAAAAATACGAGATTAAAGAATTTTGTAGGAGTCAGTATGAAGAAAAATTGGAGTTTATAAAATAAAGCTTTTAATCTAGATTTAGGTACAAGCATTTAAAAGGGGGGAAGAGTGTCGGGGTCCGATGCACTACTTTTCCCTCTCTGTGCGGCACGGAGGCGCGTGGAAATAATTGACACAGTTCAAACTGCAATATCAGAAGGGAGTCTCAGGCTTCATTCAAATCCTAAAGATCATCCTTCTGTCCGTGTTTATTATCCAAACACCTTTTATCCCCCAAGGTAAACTAAGGTGGAAGTTCATTAACATTCTGGACTACCCCTGCAGCTGAGTCACTAGTTTGGGATTAACACCTCTTCTCAGGTGATCTACATAATTACAAAAGAAAAGGGGCAGCATAACCTGGGCTTTTGTTAGGGTAGCAACAACCTGTCTGGCAGGGTACGTGACTGTTCTGGATACCAACCATGGCCCAAAAACTTGGCTGTCACACCATGTAGAAATATGGGCCGACAGAAGAGACGTCTGAAAAAACAGCAATAGAGAGACTTGCATTTAAGTAACAATTAAGTAACAAGTAACTATGTATATGATTTTGATGGCTGTTGAAGTTACATTGTTCAGAATGTTTAAAAAGTAAGTTAAAGTTTGGCCTACTTTTCCCTACACTCTGGCCACTGTAGACTAATAAAAGCTTGCAAATTTATCAGGTTTCATTCCTGGAGTGAATGAATGACTATTATCCAATATTGTAAAGGGGGCCCTTAAGATGTTCATTAAGTATTGTGAGACATGATAATGACCCTGGATTATGTTGGTGGACTTTAATGTCATCACAGCGGCCACTAGATGAGGGAGACAGAGGAAGTTGGGCCAGAAAAACTGACAATGTAACTGTTACTGGAGCTTTTAGAGTAAAAGCCTGACCTTAACAGCTGAACAAACAAGACTCACTCTGCTATTCCTCCATTAAAACATAAGTAATAGGAAAAGTAGAGAAAGGAGATTTTAGTCAAAGTGGCTGCATTGGGAAGAGAAACAAATAAAAGGTCCAGTGAACTCCCAGTCAATCTTCAGGGTACTGGAATGAGATTTTCCTTTACCTAGGGGGTAAGAGGTATGCATAGTTAGATAGTCTTGATGAAAGTGTGGCCTTTCTCACTACCTTTGTTTGATCTCATTTGTCTTGCAAAGTGGTTTGATAAATTATCAGAGATTTGTGTAATATCTCCCAGGGAGAGAAGTGACTTCTCTTGTTGTCACCAGGGCTTCCCTTTTTCTAGCATGAACTTACTGGAGAAATTTTAATTCCTGGGAGCCCATTGTTTCAATAGTCTGATACCCAAAATGAAGAGCACAGGTGTCCCTCTTTAGAGTATCTTCTCCTGCTATTTAAATGATGGTTAAATGATCAAACTGTCAAATGATGACTTTAACACTGTCCTCATGGCTTTGAGAGTGTCACAAGCTAAGAGTGCAGCTTCAAAACTTGAAACTGTGGAGCAAATGTTACCCTGCTGATACATTGATTTTTTTTTCCTAAGTGACATTGATTTTTAGCTTCTACCTTCCTCCGAAGTGAGAGGATGTTTGTTATTTTAAGCCAGCAACTCTGTAGTAACTTATTTTAGAAGCCACAGGAAAATTATGTGAATCAGATTGTTACTGGAGTTAGGGTCAGAGCCTATACTGTTAGCCTTAACAAGCCAAGCTCAACCATCTGTCCTTGATAGACCAAATAACACAGTCAAATGAATAATGGAAGGCAGAGAAAAATAGAGGAATATTTATTCAGTGGGGACCATATTGAGAAGAGGGACAGAGATTCAGTGGGTCCCACAAATCTTCAGGGTCCCAACATGAGGGAAAAGCTTAAATAGAAGACAAGATAAATGCATAACTAATGACTGCTACCAAGGTGTGTATGTCCTGCCCACCACCGTCTTAGCTCTAGTATCCACTAGGTCAGTCTCTCCTGCAATGTCAGTGACCAGTTGTCAGTCTTTCCTGGAGATAAGTTCCTCCTCTGTTGGGCCCTAAGGCTTTAGCCCTTTTCTCTTCTTAGTGTGAGGATCCTAAGGAAACTGTAATTTCTTGGGTCTGTTGTTTCAATAATTTGATGGTCCAAGGGAGGGCCACAGATTTTCTTTAAAATATCCTCATTTCTTGCATTCAGGCCAGTAACATCTTTCATCTTGTTAACTTTAGCCATTATCATAGCCTGTCAAAATGGTAGAGGAAAAATGGAATAACGTTGATTTAGGACACTAACAATGCAGTTCTGTCTTAATTTGCTTTCTATTGCTATGATAAAGACCATGACTAAATGTAAATTGGGAGGAAACGCCCTATTTTGCCTTACAACTTACATTCCCTCATTTAGGGACATCAGAGCAGGAACCTAGAGACAGGAACTGAAGCAGAGGTCATAAAGGAATACTTCTTACTGGCTTGTTCCTCATCAATTGTTCGGCCTGATTTCTTATACAAGCCAGAGGTAGCATCACATACGATGGGCTGGGACCTCCCATATCAGTCATTAACCATGAAAATCCCCCTGCAGTCTTGCCTATGGACCAATATAGTAGATGCATTTTCTCAGTTGAATTTCCCTCTTCTCAGATGACCTTGTTTTATATCAAGGCAACAGAAAATTTAACCAATACAAGTTAGATCACGTAAATCAGATTTTACCAGGTAGAACCTTAAAGTGGAACTGCAGATATAATCATTCCAGGTATGAATTAACTTGGGAAAGAAACATTGTTCATTGATGTTGTACAATAGGTATATGAGGGCTAGAGTGATGGCTCAGCCATTAAAGGCTAGGCTTACTACCAAAAATAGATTCTTAAAGTACAGTACACTTCTTCCAACAAACTATCTGGAGATTGAGGTTGCACCTTGAATATGATCTGTTCCCCAAGCGCACCCATTTAACAGTTTGGTTTCCAGGTGTTCATAGTGTTTTAAGAGGGTTGAGGAACCTTTAGGAGACAGAAAATTGCTTAGAAATTGGTTCTTGGGGGATGGAATTTGGGTTTTATGGCCTGATGACTTTTTTTTAAATCTGCTTTCTGTTCCTTGACTTCAGATGCAGCTTGAGCAAACATCTCACAGTCCTGCTGCCGCATCTTCACCGCCGTGATGGACTGCATCCACTCAAATTGTAAGCAAAACTAAGTGCTCTCTTAGAAGGTGTTGTGTCACTGAAATGAGAAAAGTAACTAAGACATACCAGTCTCCCTCCGTCCCTCCCTCCCTTCCTTCCCAGACTAACCTTAAATATATTATGACCTAGCTCAAGGAGACATTAAACTTGAATCTGAGTGCTAACATTAGATTTGTTGTATGTGGCCCAGGTGACAAAGGCTTTCTAGTCTTTCTCTGAAACTGACCTTTTAACAAATATGTTGTTACAAGGTAGTATAATTTTTGTCAGTTCCAGTTGCAGTGTCTGAATAATGGAAAATGTAATTACCAACACACTTGCCATTTGAAACTGTAAGTACAGTGTCCATTTTGTATAACCTAATAGCACATTGTCAACAATCCTTTTGACTGTGTTTGCCCACCTTGCAGTCCTATGAGGCTTTTTCTTTCACCTTCATTCTTGATTCTAGGTCACCAAATTGTTTTGTTTTGATTTTTCATTTTTAGATATTGAGAACTACCATCTGAATATCTACCAGGTGATGTTCTTTAGAGTATCTTTCCCCTTTATAACACTTTACAAATAATCCCATTTTATAGGCGAGAAACCTGAGGGTCAGAGTAAGTGAAATCTCCAAGATTATATAATCAACATCTGGTGTTTGTCACTTAAAATTTGGAGTGAAGATGCAAGTGTGGAAGATGTACATTCTGAGAAATGTATCTTTAGTCAATTTCATTATTATTTAAATATCACATAGCATTCTTATGCAAGCCAAAATTATATGGATCAATGCTGTTCAGAGACACAGCAAACACGAAATGTGTGAAACAGCTGCTTGAATACAGCAGAGCACAGTGTTTCCTACTGATTGTTTTACATAAGTAGAAAGAGTACACTCTAAAGTAACAAGTGATAATGAGTGAGCCAGTAATGGTGCTGTTTGTTTTTATTTTAAATATTATATACTATACAGAATTGTATATGCTGTATTTTATAGGTTTTCCAGCACAACAATTAACTGGGCATCACATTAAAAAGTCAGTTTTACTTTAAAATTCTTTATGAAAATCATAACTTGATTAAATCTTGACATGTAATTTGATACTTTTACAGCATAAAGAAGAATGATGGTTGCTGTATATATGTTTTCATTATGACCCAAACTAATCACTATTTCATGAATTATCGTTTATATAAAAAGGAGCAATGAACAGAGCAACTGTGATTATTCAAAACATAAACAGGTTACAGACTTCTTTCTAAAAATTTAATGAGATGAATCTCTTAGTTCATGGCAAACAGTTGATAATATATGTGACCAATGATAAAATTTAAGCTTTCCGATTAAAATTAGAACTTTGTGAAATATGTTTCCTTTACAATAAACTACGTAGCTTCTTGATGATATCATTCAGGAATATTAAAATGAAGGTTTTATTTTTAAATTGTGCAATGAAATGGGAAGGTCCACACAACTCAGTGGGTTAATATCAATGCTTAAAACATGGTATTGTGGAATTATGCATGTACAAAACTGGCGTTCAAAGTTGGGACTTCTCGTTTCTGTCTTAGCATGCAAATAGCTTAGGAATTATATAACCCCATTATGAACAATTAAGAAAACTGAAAAACAACAATCTTTCTTAGATATAGCAGAGAACTGACATGCTGTTGAAAACCACTGAGCCATGGGTTGAACTAATGGGGCAAATATAGAGACTCACATCTTAGCAGGTAAGAGACCTTCAAGCAGAACCTTTGTAGGAATCAATAGTTGTGAAGAAAACCTGAATCAGGTGTCTATAATGAAGGTCAAAAAAATGGGAGAGAAAAGATCTTAAGCTTGAGTATATGTTAGAAACTTCTGGAAGTAGAAAGCAAAAGGACAACAAAACAAAACAAACATAACAACCCCAAATCCCCAAACTTGGAAACTTTGTAGCATAGAAAGAAAATCCAGGAACTGTGAGGCAGCTAAAACCCGGTAATGTATGCCATATGTGAGTGTTAAAAGGTGAAAATGAGGATATTTGAAGCAAAAATGACTGCGAATTTCTTCAAGTTATTATCAGATACCAAATCACAGATGTGGGGAGCTCAACTAAATGTCCAAACAGATGGTAGAACAACAGATGAAACCAAGTCAAACCAAATGAAATTAAAGCTAAGTGTATCATAAAAAAAACCCACAGAAGACCAAAGGAAAGGAAAAAGTATTGAAATAAATCAGAGGAAAAAATAGACTTACTCATATTTGACTTCTCAGAAAACATGAAAGCAGGAAGAAAATACAATACAATTTAAAAATTGAGAGATCTAACCCACATCAAACTAGAATCCTCTGCCCCCAAAATTATTTTTTAAAAGTGAAGGAAAAAAACTTTCTCAGACAAGCAGAAATTAAAGGAGTTTGTTGCTAGTAGCCCTGCCCTGTAAGAAAAAAAAAATAGAAGCTTCTTTAGGGAACTGAACACTTAACTAAATAAAAGGCAAGAGCAGATAGCTATACCAAGAAAAACCACAAATGTTGTAATTCTAGATGCTTAGACCTAATGAAGATATGAAGAAATGTCTCAAAACCAGGAACAGACAGTTTAATGACATAAGGAAAACAATTTAAGATATGAAAGTAGAATTAAACAAAGAAATAGAATTCCTAATAAAAGCCAAACTGAAATCAACTCGAAATTAGAAACTCAGGAAATCAAACAAAAAACTCCTAAGTAAGCCTCACTAACAGATTAAAAGACATAGAAGAGTAAATATTGGGTCCTTAGCATGAGGTAGATGAAATGGATGGTTCAGTAAAAGTAAATTTTAAAACTAAAAATAAATTTAGGCACGAAATAGCCAGGAAATCTGAGACAATAGGAATAAACCCAAAACCCCTATAAGTAACAGGTCTAGAAGAATAGGATATCAAAATCAAAGGCACAGAAAAATATTTAATTATTATTTTTAATTTTATTTTTTGGGGATTATAATAAAATTGTAACATTTCCCTTCCTTTTATTCCCTCCAAACCATCCAATGCAATGCCCCGCTCCTGCCATCAAATTTATGGCCTCTTTTTTCACTGATTGACAACATTTCTCCTATCTAAAGAAAGAGATGTCTATCATGTTACAAGAGGCAAACAGAACACCAGATGAACAGAACCAGAAAAGAAACTCTATACTACACATAATAGTCAAACTTTAAATGTAATGAACAAAAAAAGGATATTAAAAGATATAAGGGGAAAGACTAAGGCAAATATAAACTAAGTCAAAATATAAATATAAGACTAAGTCAAAATATAATTATAGAACAACGTCTGACTTTTTAATGAAGATTCAGAAAGATAGAAGGGCCTGAACAGATGGCATACAAGCCCTGAAAGACCACAGGTGCCAGTCTAGAATCTTATACCCAGAAAAACTATGAATGACAATTAACTGAAAAGAACAAAAAATATGATGAGAACAAATTTAAGCATTTTCTTCCACCAATCCAGGTCTATAGAAGACAATGGAATGAAAACCAGGCTGAAGAGAAAGTCAGCCTAATAAAATGCAAAAAAAGTTTATCATAAAAGGGGAACAATGGGGCTGGAGAGATGGTCCCATGATTAAGAGCACTGCCTGCTCTTCCAAAGGTCCTGAGTTCAATTCCCGGCAACCACATGGTGGCTTACAACCATCTGGAATGAGGTCTGCAGACATACACACAGACAGAATATTGTATACATAATAAATAAATAAATAAATAAATAAATAAATAAATAAATAAATAATAAAGGGTTATCTATTAAAAAAGGGGGAACAATGTCAAAGTAAAATAAGAGGAATTAGTAAAAATGTTGAATAATAGCTCTCAATAAATTGTCTCAATTTCTCAATTTAAAAAGATATGGATTAATAGACTGGATTAGAAAACAGTATCCATCTTCCTGCTAAATCCAAGAAACATATCTCTCCATAATGGACTGTTATCACCTTAGGGTGAAAGGGTAGAAAAAGGCATTCTAGGCAAATGGAGCCAAGAAGCAAGCAGGCAAAGTTATTTTGATATCTGACAAAATAGACTTTAAACCAAAACTGATCAAAAGAGATAGGGATGGACACTACAAATTAATCAAAGGAAAAATCCACAAAGAGAATAATACACTTCTAAATATTTATGCACTCAATAGAAAGAAACCCAGCATCATTAAAACAGCAGCAAACATTGCTATATCTAAAGGTACATGTTGACCCCAACAAGGTGATAGTGGGTGACTTCAATAACCTACTCTCTCCTTAGACAGATAATCCATACAAAAACTAAACAGAGAAATGCTTAATTTAAATTTCATCATAAATCAAATGGACCTAGAAGATATTTAGAGAACATTTCATATGAACACAAAAGAATATACCTTCTTAGCAGCTATTGCAACAAAATTGACCAAATATTGGGCCACAAATTAAGTCTTGTCAGATAAATAAAATTGAAATAACACCATACTTCCTACAGTGTATTAAAGCTGGATATCAACAACAGAAACAACAGGAAGCCTACAAATCATGGAAACTAAACAACTCACAACTGAGTAAAAAATGTGTCATGATAAAATGAAGAAAGTTAAAAACTTTTAGAATTGAATGAAAATGAAACTCAACATGTTCAAACCTATGGGACTCAATGACGGCAGTTTTTTTTTTTTTGAGTCAAACTTATGGCACATACATAAAAACTGGAGAGATCTCATATTAATTACTTAAAGATACGTTTGGAAAGTTTTAGAAAAACTAGGAGAAATAATACCGAAATGGAGCAGATGGGAATAAATTATCAAACTTACAGCCGAAATCAATAAAATAGAAACAACAATCAAAAAATAATACAAAGACTCAATGAAACAAAGAGTTAATTCTTTGAGAACTATCAACAAGATCAACACACATTTAGCAAAATTAGCCAAAAGAAAGATTCTACATTAGTAATACTATGTATGAAAAAGGAATTCAGTTCTTATAATAGACATTAAGGAAATTCATAGAGTCTTAAGGATATATTTTAAAATCTGTATTCCAACAAACTGGAAAACATTTTTTTTTAAAAAAACACCCGATAGATTTCTTGATGTATATGACTTACCATAATACCAAAGTTAAATCATTGTGAAATAAACAATTTAAAGAGACCCATAACTCCAATAGAAATAGAAGCAAAAAATTAACATTTTCTAACAACAAACTAGCCCAGGGCATGATTGACTCAGTACAAAATTAAGATAGACCATCACAGAACTAATGCCATCACTCCTCACTTTATTCTGTATTAGAAACCAGGAGAATACTTAAAAATTATTTTCCTGAAGCCACTATTACCCTGTGTTGCATGGAGAGGGGTCCCCTTTGTTCCGGCCGCCCAACTAGCTTTCACCTGCAATAACCATACAGAAATTATATTAATAAATTACTGCCTGGTCCATTATCTCTAGTCTCTTACTTTACTGGCTAACTCTTATATATTAATTTAGCCCATCTCCATTAATCTGTGTATTGCCACATGACTGTGGCTTACCAGCAAGATTCTAACCAGCATCTGTCTCAGGCAGGAGATCCATAGCATCTGCCACTCTGCCCTTCTTCCCAATATTCAGTTCTGTCTATTCTGCCTACCTAAGTTCTGTCCTATCAACTAAGCCAAGGCAGTTTCTTTATTCAACCATGAAAGCAACACATAAACAGAAGGACCTCCTACACCAACTCTAATTTAGCAACTCACAGTAGGACTCAACAACAACAAAGAGAAATTGTGTATCAATAACCCTTATGAACATAGATGCAAAAATTCTTAAGAAAATACTGAATAGAAGAATCCCTGCTGTATGAACTGGCTTTTTGGAGCCCAGTCTCTGTGGAGGAATTGGAATCTAACTTGCTCAGCTTAGATGCTTCAGTGTGACAGTCTTTATTGACTCCCCTTGGGAGGTCTTACCCTCTCTGTCTTAAGAGTGGATGAAGGGTAGAGTGGGGGAAATGGGAGTAGGGGAGGGAGAGGAAACTGGAGTTTGTATGTAAAATAAAAAAAACTGTTTAAAAAAGATCATCCACCATCATCAAGTAGTCTTCATCTTAGAGATGCAAGGATGGTTCAACATATGTAAATTAATAAATGTATCCACCATTTAAACAGACTGAAAGGAAAAAAAACACATAGTCATCTAATTAGATGCAGAAAAGACCTTTCACAAAAATCTTAACACTCCTTCATGGTAAAAATCCTGAAGAAATTAGGGATACAAGGGGCATACACAAAAATAATAAAGGCAATTTATAGCAAATATATAGCCAACATCAGTTAAAATGGAGAGAAACTCAAAGTAATTTCACTAAAATCAGGAACAAGGCAAAGATGTTCACTCTCTCCATACCTGTTTAGTATAGTACTTGAATTCTTAGCTACAGTAGTAAGACAACTGAAGGAAATCAAGGGACTACAATAAGAAGGAAAAAAGTCAAAGTAGCTTTATTTACAAATGATATGATCGTCTACATAAATGACCCAAAAATTTTTACCAGGAAACTTGTACTTTGATTGATCATACTTTCAGAAAAGTAAGATGATACAAAATTAATACAAATGTATAGCCTTCCTGTATGCAAATGACAAACATACCAAGGGAAAAAATTAGAGAAACGTACCTTTAACAATAACCTTAAAAATAAAATAAAACTTCTTGGAATAACTCTTACCAAGCAAGACTTGGAAAATAAAAATTTTAAGACATCAAAGAAAGAAATTGAAAAAGGCCCCATAAGACAAAAAACTCTCCTATGTTTATGATTCAAAGTGTGAAAATGACCATCCTACCAAAAGAAGTCTACAGATTCAGTAAAATCTCCAAACATAATTCACAAAATTCTAACATAATTCACAGAAATTAAAAATATAATATTAAACTTGATATGGAAGCGTAGAAATCCTAAGCTAGCCAAAGCAATCCAGAATAATAAAAGGATTGGGCAGGGGTATCAACATCCTTGATTTCAAATTGTATTACAGATCTATAAAAATAAAAATGTAATTATTCATAGACAGATATGTCTATCAATGGAATAGATTAATTCCACACATCTATGGACACCTCGCTTTTAACAATGTACCAAATATACACACTGTAGAAAAGTCAGTATCTTCAACAAATGGGGCTGGTTAAACTGGATGATTGTACGTAGAATACAAATAGATCTATTTTTATTACCGTGTACAAAACTCAATTCCAAATGGGCAATGCCCTCAACATAAGGTCAGATACCCTAAATCTTATAGGAGAGAAAGTGAGGAATAGTCTTAAACTCATTGGCACAGGAAAGGACTTTCTGAGCAGGACACCCATAGCATAGTTATGACTAACAATTAAAAGTAAAACTTCATCAAGCTGAAAATCCTCAGTGCAGCAAAGGACACCATCATTCAGGCAAAGCATCAGCCCACAGAATGGAAAATATCTTTATCAATTGTACGTGTGATAGAGAGCTTGAGTCTAGAGCATATAAAACTTAACATTAGAACTGTATAATATTAGAACATTAGAATATATAAAGAGCTTAACTGAACATTAAGAAAACAAATGACTCAATTAAAAGTGGGGTACAGAATTAAACAGAGTTCTTAGAAGATGAAACCCAAATAACTAAAAAAAAACACTTAAAGAAACATTCAACATTATTAGCCATCAGGGAAATTAAAACTAAAGCTACTTTGATATTTTTATCTTATAACATTCAAAATGGACAAGATCAATAAAACAAATGACAGCACATGCTGGTGAAGATGAGGAGAAAGGGAAACACTCATCCATAGCTAGTGTGAGTGCAAATTTGTACAGCTACTATGCAAATCTTTATGGAGTTTCCTCAAAATGTAAGCAATTGATCTACCAATCAGACTAATTTTGTTTCTTTATTTTGTTTGGTTTTTCTTCTAAATTTGATTTTTGTTTGGGGGAGAGGTTACAAGGTCAGAGGGCAGATGTGAGGGACAGGGAGATAAGTGGGAACAGAATACATGATATGAAATTCACAAAGAATCAATAAAAGTAAAAAAAACAAATAGATCTACCACAAGATATAGCTATCACATTCTTGGACATATCCCCAAAGAACTCTCCATCCTACTACAGACATAGTTGCTCAGTCATGTTCATTGCAGTTCTATTTATAATAGTGAGAAATTAAAAATAACCTGGATGCTAAGAAAAATAAAATTATGAAATTTGAAGTTAAATGGGTGGGCTTAGAAAAGAATATATCAAGTGAGGTAACACCGGTCAGAAAGTTAAATATTTGCATATTTTTCTTGTATGTGCATGTTAGCATTTAAGTTTAGATTTAATTTAGAACTATCGCACGTGTTAGGTAGCCTGTAGCCTGTAAGGACCAGGGGAAAAATAAGGGGACTTTCAAGTAAGAGAAAATAGAAATACAGCATTATTAAGTGATAAATGGAAAACTAGAATGGTAGGATTAAGTGAGGAGGGACATGTGAGAGTAAGGTAAAGGGGGAATATTGGGAGGGACAACTAATACTAAAGGCCTTTTGAAAAAATATATGGAAACTTACTTTAGAAGCTTCCTTTGCTTTACAGAAGCTTCTCAGTTTTAGTAGGTCCCATTTATTCAATGTTGCCCTTAATGTCTGTGCTGCTGGGGTTACACATAGGAAGCGATCTCCTGTGCCCATCTGTTGTAGGGTACTTCCCACTGTCTCTTCTATCAGGTTCAATGTGTTCTGACTGATATTGAGGTCTTTAATCCATTTGGACTTGAGTTTTGCGCATGGTGATAGATATGGGTCAATTTTCATTCTTCTACAGGTTGACATCCAGTTATGCCAGCACCATTTGTTGAAGATGCTTTCTTTCTTCCATTGTATATTTTTAGCTCCTTTATCGAAAATGAGGTGATCATAGGTTTGTGGGTTAAAATTCGGGTCTTCTATATGATTCCATTGGTCGACTTCTCTGTTTTTATGCCAGTACCACACTGTTTTCATCACTGTAGCTCTGTAATAGAGTTTGAAGTCAGGGGTGGTAATGCCTCCAGAAGATCCTTTATTGTATAGCATTGTTTTGGCTATCCTAGGTTTTTTGTTTTTCCATATAAAGTTGATTATTGTCCTCTCAAGATCTGCGAAGAATTTTGATGGGACCTTGATGGGGATTGCATTGAATCTATAAATTGCCTTTGGTAGAATTGCCATTTTTACTAATAGATACATATATGAATGTAGTTTAACTTTAGTTACCATATAATGGGGGTAGACTGTGCTCCAGATATTCATTTTATTTTACCAAGTAAAATACCCAATGCACTAGGAATGAGCTTGTTTGTCCTGGCTGCCCAGAACCAAAATAACCACATAGAAACTATATTATTTAAATCACTGCTTGGCCCCTTAGCTCTAGCTTCTTATTGTCTAACTCTAACATCTTAATTTAACCCATCTCCATGCATAACTACGAGGTTGTGGCCTACCAGCAAAGTTTCAGCACGTTTATCTCTGGTGGCTCCATAGCTTCTCTCTGACTCTGTCCTTCTTCCTCCCAGCATTCAGTCCAGTCCTCCCCACCTACCTAAGTTCTGCCCTATCAACAGGCCAAGGCAGTTTCTTTATTCATTAATGGTGATCACAGCACACAGAGGGGACTCCCACATGAACATCATACTTAGTCTTTGGCTGAAGGGTTCCTAGAGAACCTCCAAAACATAATAGGCTATCACTTGATGGTAAAACCCTATTGCTGATGCTAACTAACACTTACTTATGTCTTTGAACATAGAGAAGTTCATCTGGTGCCTAACTAGAAGTTTCACTCCTGCTGGCTAGAGTTCATGGTACTGGAAGGTATTATGCATGCTACTAGAGCAGTACATCAATCATCAATATTTCCCAGCTACAAACCCTATGACTTATACCAGTGACCTGCCTGCAAGATATACTGGTGCAATAGTGACACAAATGTTATGGGAGGAACCAACTGCTTTTTAAAAATTGGATTTAAGGCCCATTCCATGAGATAGAAGACATACCTGATGCTGGTAAAATAGCCAAGAAGCTGAGACTAGATAGGTCACAGGCCTTGGGGAAAACCTACTACTGTTAATTTCTTCCAATTTTTTTTTTGCCTTTTCCTTCTCTTCTTTAAGAGAATTTTTGATTTCTTCTTTAAGGGCCTCTATCATCTTCATAAAGTTATTTTTTAAGGTTGTTTTCTTCTGCTTCGCCTGTGTTAGGATGCTTAGGTCTTGCTGTTGTGGAACCACTAGTTTCTGGTGTTGTATTGCTCTTTATGTTGTTGAATGTATTCTTACACTGCCATCTTCCCATCTCTTCCTCCAGTGGGTACAGGTGGAGTCTGGGCTTCGGGGTCCCTCTTCCTCCAGTTGGTGCAGGTAGGGCCTGTGCCTTTCGTGATTGCTCCTCCAGGTACAGGCAGGGCCTCCAGTAGTTACTCCTCCCCGTGAATGTGGAGTCTTGGCTCCGGTGGGGGATGGTTGGGGTTGTAGGGAGGTTACTACCAGGTCTCTGGGACTTCAGTGGGTGGGAGTGAGGCTTGGGATGTGCCACCAGGGGCTAGGTCCTAGAGAGCAGAACCCTCTAGCCAGGAGCCCAAACACTAACCTTTTCCAGGTGCAGGCAGGGTCGTGGCTCTGGTCCTACTATTGTTATTCTGTTAAAGGAACATAGCAATAAAATGGCTCCTAATGACATATTGCTATACCTGTAGTAAGTGCAACATAAAACCCCATTATAGAGAAGCTCTTTTTCAGTAGATGGTGATTAATACAGAGCCCCACAACTGGACAATTGGCTGAGAGTGAAAGACGGGAGAACTTAGTCCTAAATGGGTGTCTTTTTTTTTTAATTTTTTAGATTTTTTTTTAAAAAAAATACCAATCCACATTCCCACTCCCTCTTCTCCTCCCAGTTCATCCACACACCCTCCCACCCCAACCCCTCTAATCCCAAGAAAGGATAAGGCACATTCCTTTGTGGAAGGTCTTTATCACACTCCTCCCCTCAAGCTTCAGTGATCTAGGAGGAAGA
>NW_004949210.1:178435-191423 GCF_000317375.1 Microtus ochrogaster | reverse complement strand
CTCATTTTAGTTTTTGTTTTGACTTTTTAAATACTTTTTAGAGATATAGAAAGAAAGAACAATAAGTTGGCTAGGTAGTGAGATGTGGAGTATTTGGGAAGAATTGGGGAGGTAAAAGAATGTGATGAAATATACTGTCAGAAACTTTTTTTAACCCAATAAATCCTAAAAATGGTAGTTAGCAATGTAGGAAAATACAATAACAAATGCAAAATTATTATCAGCTTCTATAAGGCTAATAATGACAAAAACTACATAAATGGATGTTACTTAGGGTCTTCTAAAATTTTCAAGAGTATAGAGTATTCTTAAGACCAGAATTTGAAAACCATTTGCTTTTCTAGACATCCAACTCTTATTTGATAAGCATATATTGTTTGTCTATACATTAGTTGATAAATTATTGAAGAAGGCAGGGAAAAAATGGATCCCTCATTGATGTTTCTCTGGATAGATTGCACCAAGTTGCTTTAAGTTTGTTGTTTTAGTCACTTGTATTTTACCCATTCTAAATAAATTAGTGTATTGTGAGAAATGTGTCAAATATCTAACTGAACAAGATGCGCCATATCTCTGCCTTTCATTTTCTCTTTCAATCTAATAATCCAACCGAAATTGTGTACTTTGACCTTACTCATTTTGTTGGATTGACAGCGGCTGTTGGTAAAACCCAGTTTCCTTTCTGTGTTATTGATAAAGCATTAACTTAATTACATTGCTGACCTTTTATATTATATTCATCATTTTGAATTTTGTATAGTTTTCCCCCTTTTTCCTCCTTTTTAGAAAACTGTAACTTTATATTCACTGTTTATATATCATCCACATTTTAAAATTATAGACATTTCTTATAGCTACTGTGCAGCTTGAATAAGAGTGACCTGCATAGGCTCATATATGTGAATGCTTGGTCTCTTGGTCTCTAGTTCATGGAACTTTGGAAAGGATTAGGAAGCATGTCCTTGTTGGAGTAGGTGTGGCATTGTTGAAGGATATGTGTCATTGGGGATAGGCTTTGAGGTTTCAAAAGTCCACACCAGGCTCAGTTCCCCTTACCCCCTGCTTTCCACTTAAGGATCATATGTGAACTCTCAGCTCTTTCAGTGCCTTCCCTGCCTGCTGCTGTTTACCACCATGATGGTCTGGACTGTCCCTCTAGACCCAGTGAAGCTAGTGTTCTCTAGACAGAATGGGCTCCAACCCACTGTTTCTTAAAGTATTTATAGGCTGTACAGTATCATTTTGACCTTTTATGTTGTTGTTGTATTTAGCCTATATGACTAAGGAACATGCTAAGAGGGGTTTCCATTTCTGCCTATGACTAAGATCCATGAACAGACATGATTACAGAAGCAGAAACAATGAGGTTAGAACTTTCATTTCATAACTATCTGTTTCTAACAAAGTGGGGGTGTTCATCTTATGCAGGAAATAAGATTACAGAACCAAAACACAGCACTTTTTAGTCATAGCTAAAAGTACAGTAAGAATTTTAACTCATTTTAATCTTCTTTATAATTTCCTCATTTATCATAATGTATTTTAGTTCTCTGTTAGTCAGGTTTGTTTTACTTTCTACAGTTTGATCATTCTTAGAGAAAATTAAACAAACTAGAAGTTAAGTAATTCTGCTATTATGTCTGATAATAAGTACTCAGAACAGTGAATATATGACCCATGTGCTTTTCATTTTGATTATATGTATAATAAGACCTTCTATATTAGTATTAGTATCTTCATGAGATGGTTTCACTTTGGGACTTAGTTAGAGTTATTATGCTGTACCATTCTTAGTCTCATCATTGGGTGAATGTCCTCCCTTTCATCTTTTGCTCATTATATATGAGGTGTGATTTCAAACTTTAAACCATGACTCATAGTAAGAAATATATTTCACAATCATGACTGAGTACACACGCACATGTGCAACTGAAACTGTGTCTTGTTTCAGTCTGAGCCCAACGAAGATACAAAAATCTCCACAAGGTTTACCATTTCTCTCTCTCTCTCTCTCTCTCCTTCTCTGTATGTATGTTTGTATCTTTTTGTTGTACGAATTATCAAGATTTTTTTAAATGTTCAAATACTTGTAGATTTTCCCGTTTTGTCTTGTTACTGATTTCTATGTGTATTTTGTTGTATTTACAAAACACTCTAGTATAATTTTCCTTCTTTTAATTATTTTAGGTTTGGTTCTAGTCTGTCTTGGTACATATTTTGTTGGCACTTCAAAAGAATATGTATTCTTCTGTGTGCATTTGTGATAGTCTGAAAATAAAAGCAATTAGTTCCTGTTGGCTAATGATGTTCTTGAGTTCTCCTATGTCTTTGTTTATTTTGCAATTATTCTATTACTGATTGAGAGAGCATTGTTGAAGATTTTACCAATAGCTGTTATTTTTCCTTTTAGTTATACCATTGTTTATTTCATATATTTTTCCATCTCTGGTCTTTGGTATATTTACGTTCATAGTTGTTGTGTTTTCATGGTAAATTGACCATTTTTGCAATTATGTAATTTCTGTTCGTCTTGGTATTTTTCCTGATACTTCATTTTTATCAATATTGAAAGTTGCTTTCCTTTGAATAGCTTTTTAAAAAATATTTATTATGTATACAATATTCTGTCTGTGTATATACCTGCATGCCAGAAGAGGGCACCAGACCTCATTACAGATGGTTGTGAGCCACCATGTGGTTGCTGGGAATTGAACTCAGGACCTTTGGAAGAGCAGGCAATGCTCTTAACCTCTGAGCCATCTCTCCAGCCCCTCCTTTGAATAGCTTTATGCTTACTCTTTCACCTCTTTATTTTATCTTGGATCTTATGTTTGAAGTGATTATCTTGTGGAAACCATATAAGCGGCTAATTTCTAAAATATTTTATAATCTTTTAAAAATCTCTTTTAGTTGATATGTTAATATTATTTACATTTACTAGAGCTTAAATGGTATAATTGTGTTCATTAATTTCTTCCTCTTAGTGTATTCTCCATTTTTATCAATTTATACTTCCTTACCTTTCCAAGGAATGCTTGCACCAGTTTTTAGAATTCTGCTAGGATCCATCTATAATATCTTTGAGTGTTTGTCTTACAATTTTAATGGTTGTTCAAATACACTACTGTATGTAAACACAAAGTGACAATGTGTTGTTAACTGTTTTGTCAATTCTACTGAAGTAACCTTTATCAACTTTCGTTTTTTAATTCTTCCATATTTATAGTTTTCTGAAATAGTTCATCTGTTCAGAAGCTGTAAAAACAATGTTATTTCTGTTTAAACTGTGAAACTTGATTTTACCAAACTCAAGAGAAGAAAGAAAACCTATTTCTACAATTTTTTTTTGCTTCCTGTTCTGTTCTTCAGAGTCCAGATTTTCTTCCTTAATAAGTTTTTTTCCTTCTGCTTGAAAATGATTCTTTTAGGCTCCCCTATATTTGCTTTCAGAATCTTTGTCATAATTTTCACAAGTATGTATCTTGTAATGGACTTACTTGAATCTTTGTCAGTTTCATTAATCTACTATTTTGTATCTCTGGCCCAAGTCAGAGTACTTGCAGCCTCTTGATTTTATTTATTATTGTCACCTTTTGTGATTCTAATAGCATGAATATTAGATGTTTTCTTGTATTCATACATTGCAGTACTCTGCTGTTTTATTATCTTGGTATTTCTCTAAGTCATTTCTATTGTTCTATTTTCCACTTTATTGACTCCCCCCACCCGTCTTCTAAATTTCAATATTGAACCCATCTGCCAAGCTATTCAGTGCTAATATTCCCATCAAGTACTGAAGAGATGGTAGTTGCTAAAGTGCTTGTTGCACAAGCATAAAGATCGGAGTTAGATCACTGATATCAACAGTAAAGGCAGATGCTTTAGCATGTGTCTGTCACTGTCATCCTCCAAGAGGGCTCACAGCTAAAGATAGTGATTTCCTTCCCCCAAGAATCTATCAAGAGCCAGTCCTTTCAGAGGCAAAGGATAGGTAGGGTCTCATGATCCTCTCCCTGTCTTTGATTGTTGGTAGAGGTGATCTTGCCCGGTGTAGGTAACAAGAGCAGAGCTGAGTTAATGACTGCATTGGTTATATAGAGTATAGGGAATTGCTTTCCATAGCCCTTCACCCTGTTCTCTGACTTTTGCATGCTGCTAACCCCCCTCATCTGCAGTGTTCTCTGCTCCTTAGGGGAGTGGTATAAAGTGACTTATTTAGGACTGGGCCAAATTCATTGCTTATTGGGCATTTCAGCACCTGTGTGTCTCCAGATTGACCATTGTTCATTATAAGGAGAGGCTCCTCTGATTAAGGCTGGGATTTGCTTTTGTCTACAGGAATAAGCATAGGCATTTAGATGGAAGTTTGCTGCTATGTTAATACAGTTCACCATAAGAAATGTACTCCTCCTATGGCTTTACAACCTTACCAGACCTGGCTTGTTAGCCAGGTTTAATGTACCAGGCATTGGTTCTCCCAGTGTGGAGTTGATCTTAAATCCATTCAGAGGGCAATTGTTTATCAACCCTAGTCAAGCTGCTATTAATAGCTCAGGGTCATCATATCTTGTTTTCCAAATGGTATTTTATATTCCCTTTATCCTAGTTAATTCCCTATTTATATTGTACTACCATATCCCCGGTTTGCCCTCACCTCCCTCTGTGCATAAATTTTGCACTCACAGTATTTCCTTTCTTCATACCTATGTTCTAATATTTCCCATGCCTGAAGACAGCCCTTCCCCAATTCCCTTCTTGGTTTCCTTGCTTGTACAGGTGCTCTGTGTTAGACATTCCATACTAAGAAATTGAGGCTAGGATCTTCATATGAGAGAGGACATGTGATGTTTGCCCTTTGAGGCCTGTGCTACTGCACTTAGGATATTTTTTTCTAATCTTTTATTTATTTCCCTGTGAATTACAGAATTTTGCTTTTTGTACAGCTGAGTGATATTCATACACACACACATATATAAACTCTTCATAATCAGTTCATCATTACTGGGCATCTAGGCTTCCTCCATTCCCTGGTTTTTGTGAACAGTTCAACAGTAAATATGGGCATGCAGGTATACCTGTTGTAGGGTACCCAGCAATGGTAGAGCCAGGTTGTATGCTCTTTTTATCAGGTGCCTCCAAACTGATTTCCAAGGTGGCTGCACTAGTTAACATTCTTATCTGAATTTGAACTTTTGATATCTGTGGGTTCTCCTAATGAGTTCTGGAATTACAGACATGACTCGTCCATGCCTGGTTTATGTGATGTTGGGAATTCAACCATTAGTATTTCTGGAATGTTCACTTCTTTTATCTCCAGGTCTACGAAATATGAGGCAAAATAAAAACCTAGAAATATCAGTACGATGCTGTTTTTTAGCTCTTGAGATACCATTTCTGTCTTTCTTTACATTTTCTTTCTTTACCTTTTTTGTTTCATATATAAAATTTAAGGTTCCAGTAATACTTAGCATGTGGACTAGGAAAAAGTGTGCCCAATGCATTTTTATGGGAGCAAAACTAGGACCACATATTTTAAACTTTATTATGTCTCAAGTTCTGTACTACAGAATCCAAAGTGTTTTGGTTTTATAGCATTAGATAGGTTTTACTAATTTGTCAGGAAAATACTACTTAAAAACTATTTGTAAAGCAATTAAGAATAAATAATGCAGCCTTACATTATTAGTCATTTAGTTTATTTATACTTAAAACTTATTACAAATTTAGCACTTTTCTTTAGTTATAAATCCTACTAATGTAAATTAAAATTAGTAAGTTTTGTAGTGGTATTTATTATTGTTGTTATTATTTATTTATTATTGTTTTGCAACCAAGTCTTGCTGTGTTGTCATCAGGCCTGGAACCGCGGATCATCTTGTCTCTGCCTCTTGAGTACTCCAATGAGATCAAATTAGATTTTAAATAAGATTTTAAGATGAAGAATTTTAGATACTTATTAAGAGACACACAAACAAGTTATTTTAAGCTTAGAGATGAGAATATTTACTTGTGACTCAAAGTGTCATCAGACTCCCTGAGTCAACTTCTTGATGGAAATCAAATCAGCTCAAAATACCAAGAATAATTGTCACATAGAGGGAAATTTATTTGCAGTAAATGAGGAAGCCATGGGAAATTACTTCCAAATCTGTGACTCCTGGATGCTAGGCTGTAATTATTTCAGCTAGGAATACACATTCAGACATGGAAGTGACATTGTTGCTTGTAGGCGGTAATGATTTGGCACAAGTACTATATAGCAACATGGTCCTTCATACTTATGGAAATGGGGGCTTTTGTTTTTCTTAACTGCAGATTTTCGTATGTTTGACACAAATTTCACTTGAAAAAGCTGGTGCCCCCTCTTTAGGGTATCTTTATAGAAGATTATTTCTGAAAAAAAATTAAAAGATGTATAAGAAAAGCTTTGCTTTTAGCAGTTAGGGGTTCTGCATGGGAGAGTCTATGTCCTACCTTCAGAGGATTACTGAACTGGAGGAAGATTCCGCATCTTGCTTTCTTGAGCTGCCTATGGGGAGAAGCCTGCATCTTGCTTCCTTGGCCTGCTCCTCTTCTAATAAACAGTGATGGAAAAGGAATTAGCATTGCGAGTGGTAGACAATATTTCATTACTACAGGGTTGCTTCTTTGGGAGAACTATTTCTGATTGTTATGCATCTTGATATTTTTAATAGGTTCTCACTATGAATTCTGTTGTTGAGATTGAGAAAATGGAAAATAATTATTAAATCTTTAGAAGCCTTTGTTTTGTATTTCATGAAACTTAAATTAATCAAACACAATGGTTAATAACTTGATTTTAATTCACATCAGGAAAATATAAAATGAACCAATAACTTACTATTTCCAAATATAATAACTTTCTTGAACTAAAATACTCTCATGTGTAAATGTAATATTTATTTTTCGATTCAGAAATATCTTTTAAATATTTAGGCATGAATTCTTAATGAAAAAACATAGATAAAATAATTTCAAGTATCCGAAACTTGAAAATAATATTGAATTCAGATTTATAGTTTCAGCAGAGATGACTCAGTGGTTAAAAGCTAATTGCTAGCCAGGGGTTGGTGGCTCACACTTTTAATCCCAGCACTCGGGAAGGAGAAGCAGGTTAATCTCTAAATTTGAGGCCAGAGGCCAGGAGTCTACAGAGCTAGTTCCAGGACAGGCTCCAAAGCTACAACAGAGAAACTCTGTCTCGAAAAACCATGTGTGACTCCAATGTCGGGATCTGATGCACTCTTCTGCTCCTTTCTCAGTTAATTTTCTGTCTGACAGACATGTGCAGTGGTGAGAGTGGGGTGTTGAGGTCTCCTACTATTAGTGTGTATGGTTTAATGTGTGATTTAAGCTTTAGAAGTGTTTCTTTTTAGATGTTCTTGGGGGCACAGACGTTCAGTATTGAAATTTCCTCTTGATGGATTTTTTCTGTGACTAATATGAAAGGTCTTTCTTTGTCTCTTTTGATTGATTTTAGTTTGAAGCCGATTTTGCTAGCTATTAGCACCAAATAGCTTGTTTCTTAGGTCCATTTGATTGGAAATTTTTTCCCAGCCCTTCTCTGGGAGCAGTGTCTGTCTCTGAGGTTAAGATATGTTTTTTTTGCATACAGCAAAAGAATGGATTCTGTTTTCATATCCAATCTGTTAGCCTGTGTCTTTTTATGGGTGAGTTGAGTCCATTTATATTAAGGGATGTTAATGAGCAGTGATTGCTAGCTCTTGTTATTTTAGTTTTCATTGTTGGTGATGTTATTGTGTGTGTTTTTCCCTTCTCTGGGATTTGCTGCTGTGAGATCATCTGTAGTCTATGTTTTTGTGGATGTAGCCAATTTCCTTAGGTTGGAGTTTTTCTTCTAGTACTTTGTATAGGGCTGGGTTTGTGGCTAGGTATTGGTTAAATCTGGTTCTGTCATAGAATATCTTGTTTTGTCCGTGCATGGTGATTGAAAGTTTTGCTGAGTATAGAAGTCTAGGATGGCATCTGTGATCTCTTAATGTCTGCATAACGCTTGACCGGGACCTTCTGGCTTTTATTGTTTCCATTGAGAAGTCAGGTATAATGTTTCCATTGAGAACTCAGTGGAGGTCACTGGTTCAGACCTGCTACCTCAGAGGTCACTGATTCACAGCCACTCCCACAGAGATCTCTGGCTCAGGCCTGCTCCCTCAGAGGTGGCTCCCTTGTACCTGCTTCTGTGGAGGTTGTTGCCTTGGGCTTGCTCAGGCTGTGGTCACTGGCACAAGGCTGCTACTATGGAGGTCACTGCTTCAGGCCTGCTCCAGGAGAGGTAGCTGGCTCAGGCCTGTTCCCACAGATGTCCCTGGGTAAGTATTTGATTCTTCTTGTGTTTCCAATCTATTGGCATATTTTAGTTGTGTCTTATAATACTTTTTCTCTTTATTACAGATTGAGCATCCTTAATCTGCAAACGTGAAATTGAAACTTCCAAATACAAAACTTTTTGACTTCATGTGATCAGTAACAATTAAAATGTGAATAAACTAAATATACTATATAGCATTACATTTAGACTATCTGTACAAAGTATATGTAAAACAAATGAAACTCATGTTTAGATTTGAATCTTACCTATAAAAATATTTCATCATGCATCTAGAAATTTTCCAAAATCTGAAGACAATAATATCAAAATACTTCTTATCCCAACAATTCCCAAAAGGGGATGCTCAACTTGTAATTAATTTTTTTTTTTTTGGTTTTTCAAGATAGGGTTTCACTGTTGCTTTGGACTCTGTCCTGAAACTAGATCTTGTAGACCAGGCTGGCCTCGAATTCACAGAGATCCACATGCCTCTGTCTCTCAAGTACTGGGATTAAAGGCATGCACCACAACCACCCTGCTAAATTGTATTAATTTTAATGCCTCTTTTTTTATTTCTGATTTTGTTTAAGTTTTTATTCTTTTGTTTTGCCTCTTTTTTTAAAAAAATGCAGTGAGAGAGCTCAGGCTGGGCTTGAACTTATAATCATCTTGCCTCAGCATCTCAAGTATTGGGATTATTGGCATGAGCCACCATTCAGAAGAAACTTTCTCTTTATTATTGTTAGTCTAGTTGAAGGTTTATCTACTTTTTTATTCTTTTAAAATCATCCAAAAGAATTAGTTTTCTTTTTTTTTTGTTTTTTCTTGTGTCTTCTCCATTTATTTCTACTCTGATCTTTATTAATTATTTGTATAATCTTTTTATATTCTATATTCTTTTTCTAGCTCCTTGAGGCATAATATTAGGTGGAGTTTTTTCTTTTCTATTTCTGTTGATTAAACCACAGTATTCACACCTGATTGTATGTGCTTTAACCATTTCCAGGTTCTGGTCCTGGTGTTTTTTTCTTATTTTTCACTTGTTTTTTGTTTATTTTTCATTCTGTGGTTCTGGCACCTTCTTCTGCGATAGCTGTTTAGTTTTATAACCTTCCTGTTAGAACTTGTTTGCTGCATCGCCTATGCTTTGTTTTTCCATTTTCATTCGTGTCAAGATAGTGTTCACATCCGTTTTGATTTTTTGACCTACTGGTTATTTAGAAGTATATTGTCTAAATTATATGTATTTGTCAATTTTCCCACTATTATTGCTCTCCTGTTTCCCATCTTTCAATCTTGTCTCAGATCCTACATGTTTTCAAAGTCTCCATAGCCTGAATCTTGAGAAAGGGATTCATCTTTCTGTTCAAAATGAGGCATTTACCTGCAATCCACTAAGTCTATATGACCTCCAATCTTGTGAGAAAATAGTATGCTTAATATCATACTTTTGATTCATCATAGCCTGGCTTCTGTCTTTGAATAATTTGTTAACTTGAGTTGCTTGACTGTTCTGTGCCTATATTGGTCACCTTTGGTAACTGTAAGAAAATGATTGGAATAATTGACTTATAAAGATTTTATTTATCTCATGGTTCAGGATGCTCCAGTTCAAGACTGGCAGATGTATAGCTTTATGGGGCTGCTTAGGGTAATAGATAACAATGGTGAGATGAACATGGTGAAATAACCACTCTTGTCAGAAACCACAAAACAGAATGCAACTGGGAAAGTGACATCTTAGAATTTACTTTAAGGGCACATCCCCAGTCGCTTAAAGACATCCCATCTGATTTCATATTCTAAAATCTCACAATGTCACAGGGGAGACCAAGAATTTTTTAATCCATTACAAAACATAGATATAATTTGTGCAGTTTGTGATGATGATAAACTATATGGTGATTAAATATTTAACATTCTTTCTTGATAAAGCACACTTTGAAAAATATGAGCAATTATAACACAGGCATCTTTAGTAACTACCTCTCTTTAATAACTTTTCGGATTTAAGATCAAAGCCACTTGTCAAACATTTTTCTAGTAAAAGTTAAGAGAATATCAGTAAATTTATTGAATTACTTAAACATCTTGAATTCATTAAGTGTTTTCACCAATAGTTTAATTATCTATAAGTATATTCTTTATTTGAATCTATAATAGCATATTTTTATTTTATTGAAAAATTAAATTATTCTCTTTCATCCATGTTTTCACTTTTCCTTCCTATTGCCACCATTATTTCTTTTTTAGGTTATTCTTTCTGATAATAAAAGTGATAAAAATCTTTTTTATAAATTACATTTATTGCTATTATTGTCATAACAATGGTTGGGTAGTTCAGGATGTGCATTTGGGCACATGTACACAGCATACAGATGGAAGTCAGAGAATGACTTTGTGGAGTTGGTTCTCTCTTTCAACCCTTTTGTGGGTGCCAGTGATGGAGCTTATATAAACCAACTTGTAGGACCAGTGCCTTTACCCACTGAATCATCTTACTGTCTCAGAAGAGACAAAATATTTAACCAGATTTCTTCATGAAGCTATATAGATGTTACATACTTAGGGCTATAAATATTTTTTCAAAACCTACAGCAAATAAACATTCCTTTGGTGTTTCAAATTTGCTGAGAGAAAGGCTAAGGATTTCAATTTTGTTAGATGGGTAAAAAGCAATTAATAAGATACGCAGGCCTTTCAGTCTTGAAATCATAAGGCCATTTGTCTCACTTTCCTTTAATTTATGATATTTTGTTTGCTTTCATCTTGTAATAGAACTCATGAATATTCTTTCCTTATTCTACATAAATATACTTATATATTGAGTATGTAAAATCTTCTGTACCCACTTCTTAGGATTTTTTAAAGATAAACACATAATTCCCTTTCAATAAAATATTTCTAATTGAAAATAATTTTGTGTATTAATATTGTATAATGTGGTTTTCTCTGAGAAAATTCTCTCACTTTGTAGCCTAGACTGTCTTCAGATTTGTAATCCTTCTCCTTTAGCTTCCAAAGTGCTGAGCCTAAAGGTATGCTCCATGTCTAAACATTGTTTAAATATATGTATGCATTATAGAAAGATTAAAAGCTATTTAACATTCTTACCATAAGCCCGCTTTATTTTTTTAGTACTTTTCTGATGACCTGGATAACAGAAAATTGAGAAATAGCATGTAGATAATTTCATTTATTTCTTTTATTTTTTAAATTTCATTTTAGATTCCAACCACAGTTCTCCCTCTCACACCTCCTCCTGCTTCCCCTTGCCTCCTCCCCAGACTAGCTCCCATGTTAGTGGAGGTTTCTGTCCCACCCGGTCCCACAGCTGTTCATCCCAAAGAAATACACAGAGGCTTACATTAATTTTAAACTGGTTGACCTATTAGCTCAGGCTTCTTATTAACTCTTACATCTTAAATTAATCCATAATTCTTTTCTGTGTTAGCCACATGGCTTGGTACCTTTTATCAGTGAGGCATTCTCATCTTGCTTCTTCTGTATCTGGGTGATGACTGCAGACATAGTTTATCCTTTTTCTAGAATTCTCCTGTTCTCGTTGCCCCTGCCTATACTTCCTGCCTGGTTGCTCCACCTATATTTCCTGCCTGGCTACTGGCCAATCAGTGTTTTATTAAACCTGTGCAAGTGACAAATCTTTACAGGATACAAGACCATTGACCTACAACATTCCCCCTCCCCTTTGTTTTCAAAAAAAGAACTCTGAATCTAATATCCTTTGTTTAGTTTTCTTTCTGACCATTATCCATAACAACTTGTAGCCAGCACTCCAAACAAAGGCAAACATCTATAATCCATTTTGGGGAATGTAGGTGTTGTTTTCTAGGCTACTTCCTGCTGATTGGGGTGTTGATAATCTTACGGGGTCCTAAAGAAAATTTTGAATTATGGTCAAGTCCTGACTGGAATATTCAGTGAGGCTTGATCATCTCACCTGGCAATTTTGAGGCTGTTCTGGATGTGTCAGAGGAAATTCCAACAGAGGTCCTTCAAAATGTTGAATCATCTTGGCCATTTGTTCTCACTGGAGATTTTTCAGGGATTCTTCCTTGATCAAACCTGATTTTTCTCAACCCAGAATGAATCCATAGCCCTTAATTTCCTGTGGAAACAAAAGCAAAACCTCTTCTGCAAAGTAATATATCTTTTGATTTCAATTTTGAAGTCAAAGGCATTTTCAAAATATATATATATATGTTGGATTAATCTAGCAGCATTTATAGTCAAATGTCTTTTAGCAGCTGTTGCTCCTTCCTCAGCAGTCATAAAATTCAAAGACAGCAAATAGCATACAGTATTTAGATTCTCTGTGTGTTTTCTATCTTTACATGGCTTTATTTTAAACTCTATTTCTTTTATTTTTACTTTTAATTTTTGACTTTTGAGACAGGGTTTCTCTGTGTATTTTTGGCTGTTCTGGAACTGACTCTGTAAACAAGAGTGTCCTTGAACTCACAGAGATTCTTCTGCCTCTGCTTCCCAAGTACTGGGATTAAAGGTGTGTGCCACCACACCCACAGTCTCCCTCCCTCTTTCTTAAGAACTTTATCCTTTTTCTTTGCTCTCCCAAACCTACATATATTTTTTAAACACACTCTAAACTGTCTAGAC
>NW_004949210.1:164587-177116 GCF_000317375.1 Microtus ochrogaster | reverse complement strand
ATCCCATATTCATCTTTTTGGGTCTGGGTTACCTCACTCAGGATAGTGTTTTCTATTTCCATCCATTTGCATGCAAAATTCGAGAAGTCATTGCTTCACTTTTTATTGTTGCTTTAACAAGAATCTCTAACAACAATTTGAGTTAAACAAGCTCTAACAATTGAAGTAGAAAGGATGGCTATATTGATTTTTATTGTACTAACATATTGTACATATCTATCAATTATTGTTGTTTCTGCAGTTAGTATTACATTCTCAGAGTGGTACTAGAGATTGTAACTAGTACTATGGAGAGGTGGGTAGAGGATTTAGCTACTGAGCTACACCCCCCAGTTCAGTGGGGAGGTCTAATACCGTAATCATAATGTAGGCTAGTCCAATTTTAACATTACAAATAACTACCCTTAATGACTATTAATATAGTCATGTATTTTAAAGTTCTGGCTAGAGAGATAATCCCAGATGTCCAATTACCCATGTAGAAGCACATACACACACACAGCACAACACAAATCCCCTGAAAATTGCTAATTCCACAGTAATAAATTCCAATGGGAGTTAATTAGATGAAATCTTATTAAAAAATATTCAAAATGTAATAACAATATTTAACAAAATCAAAGATGACACAAGTAACCTCCTAAGTTAATTTAAAGAAAAAACCCAACTAAATGAAATAAGGAAGTCAAAACTGGATATTTGAAAGAGGAATCCTTTCAAATACTTGAAAGAAAATACTTGAAAGAAACAAATTGAAATTTTATAAATGAAAATCTCAGTAAGAAAATAAAATTCTCGGTAGAAATCCTCAACAATAGAATGTATAAAGTCCAAGGATATCAAATCTTGATGCCAAAGAAGGTGAATGGGAACATCTAGACGACAGCAATGGGAAAATAATAAGCACCTACAAGCAGAACAGAAGATGTATGGGATACCGTCAAAAGAACAAATTTCAAAAGCATGAAAAAGAAGAGAAGAATTTCAAGCTTAAGACATGGATAATATATTCAATAAATTCACAGCAGAAAATTCTTGAATCTAATGAGAGAGATGGCCATCCAGACACAGGGGGCTTTTTGAACATTAAGCAGACAAGATCAGAAAAGAACCTCCTTAGAATAGATTATAGTTAAACATTAAGCATACACAACATAAAAAATATTGAAAGCTGCAAAAGCGAACCAGCAAGCCACATTTAGTTAAACACATTTGAATAACAGCAGGTTTCTCACAAGAAATTCTAAAAGCTGAGAGGGTGTGAAAAATGTACTCCAAGTTCTCTGTAAGACATTAACTGCCAAATCAGATTACTATATCCAGAAACACCATCTTTCACAATTGGAGAAAGGAAAACTTTCCATGATGAACACAAACTAAAGGAATTTAAAGTCACTAAGCATGTGTACTGAACATTGCTGAAACCCAATTTCAGAAAATAAATACTACTGTATATAAAGGCATGTGTTGACTTCAACCCAAAATAGAGGTTAATTTTAACACCCCTAACCCTCATCAACAGGCAGGCCATCCAGACAAAATCATCAAAAAAGAAGTGTCATGGTTCAATGACATTATAGATAAAATCAACCTTACAGGCTATTCTACCCAAAGAATAAAGAATAGACATTGTTCTCAGTAGCCTATAGAACTATTTATTTTCTTTTTGAGACAGGGTTTCTCCTTGTAGCCCTGACTGTTCTGGAACTCCCTCTGTACTCCAGGCTGACCTCAGACTCACAGAGATCCACCTGACTGTGCTTCCCTAGTGCTGGGAATAAAGGCGTGCGCCACTACAGCCTGGCTGAAACTATTTATAAAACAAGAGTACATTTCAGGAGAAAAAAAACCTAATTTATGACAAATACAGAAAAATCAAATAATTTCTTATAATTTACCCATTCACAATGGGATAATATTTGAAATCAATAGAGATAAGCCTCAGTCTTACCCAGCCATGAACCCTGCAAGCTATAAACAATGATTTTTTTTTTTGACCTGACAAGATAAGACCACTGGTGCGATAGTGGCGTTAATGTTATGGGAATAATCAACCACTTTCTGATTAGATCACAGGTCCACTCCAAGAGATGAAGCCCAAGTATGGAGCTATTAAAGTAGCCAAAAACCTTTGGCCAGATAGGTCATAGGAGTTATAGAACCCAATGGTATTACCATGAAAAATGAACATAGTATTAAAATTACTCATAATAACTTATGCCTACAGATCAACCCTCATAAGAGAACCTTTTCCTTGAAGTAGATGACAGTTATCACAGAGACTCCCAGCTAGTCAATGTGCTGAGAAAAAAACGCTGTACAGTATTTAGCCCAAGTTCAGACATTTGTATCTCACCCAAGGCTTAGGGATACTGGGGTAGAGGGATTAGAAAGGTTGTTAGAGTTGGGGGTGGTAGTTGATGTCAAGCAAACACAGTAAGACAAATGCACATATGAACTCACAATGTTTGGAACAACATGAACAAGACTTGCACCAACTCCAGCTAAGCAAAATCCCAGCATAGAGGACATGAAGATAAATATGTAATCCCACTACTAGCAGAGAAGTATCATGGGTGCTAGAAGAGGGAGACTCACCCATGGTAGGCTGACTGTATTCAAGAACAGGTCACAATCCCAAGACTATCTGGGTAGCCAAACTAAATAGATATGAAATGTGATGGATGACCCAAATATAAATCCATTTATCTGCAGCCCCATGATTTTAAACAAAAATGCCAAAAACATGTGCTGATGAAAAGAAAACCTCTTCAAAATACGGTGCTAAGAAACTGGATATCCACATGCAGATGATGAAACTATATCCTTCTTTCCACCCTACCAAAATCATTCCAGTGAACCAAAGGCCTCAGTTTAAGGCCTGGAATTCTGAAAGTATGAGAGACAGACTGTTTAATATATAGGCATAGACAAGTTTCTATAAAAGATTCCAGAAGCTCAAGAAACCAAAGCAAGAATTGATGAATTGTACTGAATTAACACACGACAAACTACACATCCATGAAAATGTTGTAGTCAAGAGGCAGCCTGATATGATAACCAGGTTCTTTTTTCTAGTAATGGACTCACTGACCTGCGGTTGTGTTTTCCTTACACCTACCTCAGTTTGTATGGCACACGTACAAAGCTTCACACTCTGGAATGCTAAGGCAAAGAAGAAGGCTTTGTCAATGTAACCCTAGCCTTCCCATGGTTACTAGATTATAAATGTTTCCCCATACTGAATTTTTCTCTCAAGCACCAAAAATATTTATTAAAGAATTATGATATAATATGCTGTCATTTTATACACATTTGGAAAAATGTTCCTTGAATACCCTGCATAAATTATAGTTATAATTTAAACAGTGTGTCTTATATAAATCTTGTACTTGAAGCTGTTATTCAGGTGAATAATATAAAATTTCATGCAATCAGAATGTTTGCTTCTAAGTAATATGTAGCGTTAAGTTAAAATGAAAAGCATTTTTCTTCAACTTTGCTATTTTATAGCTAATTAAATTTTATACTAGTAGTAAGATTTACCATTGAATGTAAAAGATCATTCAGAGCTTTTTGTTATTTGTTAGTTTCCCATCCGAATTTAAAGCTAATACTCTGAAACTATATGTAACATTATTACATTAGCTATTTTTAAATGGTGCATGAAAACAGAGATGCTCTGTTTTATCAACATTTGAAAAATATATGCACTTTGTATTTGGTCAATTTGCTTTATAAATGGTTCACTTTTTTATTTAAAAATGCCAGAAGACAGCTGGGAGGTGGTGGCGCACGCCTTTAATCCCAGCACTTGGGAGGCAGAGGCAGGCGGATCTCTGTGAGTTCGAGGCCAGCCTGGTCTACAAGAGTTAGTTCCAGGACAGGAACCAAAAAGCTACGGAGAAACCCTGTCTTGAAAATCAAAAAAAAAAAAAATGCCAGAAGATTCTCTGGTTCACTTTACAATTTACTTTATAAATGGTTCACTTTTTTATTTAAAAGTGCCAGAAGTGTCTCCCCATCACAATTATACTTGTTTACTTAGAACCTTTACTGAGTGTTACATCATTGATTTTTTCTTGTTTGAATTATTGGTACCTAGGATTATTCCCACATCATCATGAAATAGTAATACTTCAGCAGGTATTTGATGATAGCTATGATTCCAGAACCCTATAATATTCAAAGTCATAATTATTTATTTTTTAATAAGAAACATGCAGTAACATGTCCATGAAAGTATAATATATAAACTGTATTAAACTGCATAATAGTATGTCTACATTTCCCATACACATTACAAGAAAACATACCTATAAAAATTTTCTATACTTTGCATTGCTTGTTATTTATTGACATTTATGAAAGTATGAATTAAATTGTCTCATCAACATCCATATTGAAAGTGTAGAAGTGACAGGAAGGAGAAAATTTTTCTCCCTTAATTTCTATTTCCATCATACCATGTTCTTTTCAGACCTAATAGAAGTTATAAGAAAATGTGCCATGAATCTTGCCATTTAACCACAAATATCAAAGGCTAATAAGTACTGCATTCTCTTATTTTCTGTTTCATATTTTTTCACTGACATAGATTGTGTGATGGATTTCTGGGACCATATTTAAGGGAAATGTGAAATGATACATTAATTTAGGAAAAACATATAGATGACAGCATCTTTTTAACTATATGAGAAGATTTAAAATGAATACAGATGTTTTATTCTAAAATTAACTTTCTCTTGTTTTATTGAAAATTAGATGTTAATGCCTATCATAAAGATATTCTAAATTGTTGGTTTGACTTTTATGTAAGACTGTGAGATAACAGCATTTTTGTCTTCAACAGTAACTCTGTATTAAAATGTTTATACTTGTATTTTTATAGGTTGGATCTGAAATAGCATTTAATGTACATGTGGTAAAAGTTTGGTCATCACCCTATGGCACTCTTAAGTGTACAACATTTAGTAAGAAGTTTGGGTTCTGGGAGCATGCTCTACAGTAGAGTGTCAGGATCCAGATCTCTCCCCTCTTTGTTTTTCACCAACCTGTGCTCCAGGCCATGAAGTTCTGTCTTACTGCTACAGGCTCAAAACAGGCCAGTCTCATAACTACATGCCCATTCACTGTGGCAGAAACTTCTGAATCTATGAGCCAAGAAACTGTTTCCACCCTTGTGCATGTGTATTGTATATATGCTTGGCTGTGTCTGTGTGCCTGTACACAACCTAGAGATTGGCTATGGGTGTTTCCTCAGTCACTCTCTAGCTTTTGAGACTCTGGTCCCACACTGAACCTGAAGCTCAGGTCCTTATGCTTGCACAGTAGGCACTTTACTGACTACGCTACTTCCCTAGCCTCCTGTTTCCTACTTTGAAGTTGATTTGGTCAGGCATTTTCTTACAGTGACAGAGTTGTCTAACAAATGTATCCTTGAAGGGCATTCTATCACAGGATGAAGCAGATTTCTGGAAATCAGGAGCAAGAATCCCACACCAGGCTTTTTCATAGGTAGCTCTCCCATGCTCTGTACATTTTAGTTTGGAAAGATTATAAGAAAAATTTCCAAAAAAACATAGAGAATACAGAGAAAATAAAGTTCTTTAAACAAATACTTGTTCTGATTCATAAAAGTAAAACACTCATTACATAAATATTAAAAAGCTATAATAATGAATAAAATAATAAATAAATCATCAGCACCAGCTCCTTAATGCCTGATGGTGCCATTATCATTTTTGTGAACTTTTCTTTCAGTATCATTTTATATTAATAACTTCTACTAATAAAATTGTAATATATTTTTCATTAAACATTTAGCTTGAGACTTACGATGTTATCAAATTTGAAAATACGTTTGATGCCTTCAAAATAACCATCTTAGTGGTTTTTATTGGAAATTATGGCTATACCATAAATTTATAAATAACTTCAATATTTTAAACGTATAGATCACTAATTGTTTATTTGCTGTTATTAATAACTTTGAAAGAACTTTGGTATTATCTGGGCATGGTGACACATGACTATAATTTCTGCATTGTAGTTCAGAGACCTGTGGATCTCTGCAACTTTGAGACAAGCCTGGTCAACATAACAAGTTTCAGGCCAGCCAGAGCTGCATAATTATACCCTATTTTAAAATATAAAGCCAAACATTTGGATTTGGCACTAATTTTTGAATTTTGAACTTTAAAGAGTTGTTTCATGGGAATGGGTTTTTGTTATACCTTTCATTTAATTGCTTTTCAAAAGTACTAGGAATTTACATTCACATATATACATATGTATATATGCATATTTCTAAAAACTAAATGTTTTAAAGATGTTTAATAGCCATTCATAGTCTCACTTTTTTCTTTTTCTGTTTTTATTGATTTTTGTTGAGCTCTACATTTTTCTCTACTCCCCTCCCTGCCTCTTCCCCTCCCCTTCAACCCTCCCCCAAGGTCCCCATGTTCCCAATTTACTCAGGAGATCTTGTCTTTTTCTACTTCCCATGTAGATTAGATCTATATAAGTCTCTCTTACTGTCCTCATTGTAGTCTCTTCTGAATTGCTTAAGTTGCTTGCTCATTTTCCTTGATATAGCTCTAATAATTATTTTGTAGCTAAAGAATCACAGAAAGAAAATTGTGACCTAGAGAACCCCAAGTATAGTCATTATTAAGGCAATGAGAAAAAGCCATATCATAAACACATCCAAGGATATCTTGAGCAAATTTTGGAGGCTCTTTGTCAAAATAAATATATAAATAAAATAATTAGAGATACAGAGTATTTGCTTAGCAACTACAAGCACTTACATTTAATGCCCAGGACCAGAAAAAGAGAAGGTGAAAAGTAGATTCTTAGACTCAACCCTACAATTCTCAAGGGTATATTTTACCAAAATATCAGTTTAACTAGAATGCACATTAAGTTAAGAAGCACTTATCTAGGAAGTGGGAAAGTAGTCTAGGAAGAAATAGCATTACCACACATAGGGAAATAAGACTAACAAAATATATTAAGGATGGTAAAATGGTCAGTTTTGTAGTTACATTAGAAATATTTACTAATGAGAGATTTGAGCTATAAAAGTTTAGCTTCTATCCAATCTTTATCAGCTGTTTTACATAAATGGATATTCTAATCTAATATTCTAAGAACACTAAATAGATTACACACACACACACACACACACACACACACACACACACACACACACACACATATATATAATTGATAGCCTAGAGGTAAGTTTGGAAGCTATAGGGATGAATTAGGTCTCCTGATAATAGAGATTAGAGCTGGAGGGACCAGGATAGTTCTAGCATGGAAGAACAAATCTCAGAGAGGAACTTCACAAAACATTAACCCTCTGCTGAGCCTACTAGGCTCCACTGGATAGGTCCAAACACATGGCTTCACAATTAGCCCTGGATAATCTTAATGCATTGCAAACAAACATGAAAGATTTGTGAGGAATGGAGAAGAGGTTAGATAGAGGTGATAGGGAGGTGAGAAGTGAGAGTGATTGGTGTGTAAGTCATATTTATGTAAATTTGTGAAAATTATTGTTGTTGTTGTTGTAAAATCCATCTCTAAAGGATACGATGCCTTCTTCTGACATCCATGTGCACATAGGCTAATTTTACATACACTCACAAATACACAGGCATTCACACACATATAAACAAACAAACAAATAAATAAATAAAAGTAAGATTGTAAGATTTAAAATATGGCTGGAAGAAGAAGAATCCATAAGGTGACTGAAAAGAAATTAACCAAAAGTAGAATGGGAACTTGACTAACTACCTGCACAGCTGTTGCTATAAAGAGGTGTTCATCAAAGAAGATAAAGTAAGAGGCTCTCTAATGGTGATTATCGCATGTGGAAGTTAGAAGACCATTGTTGATTTTTGTAAAGTTGTTGTTAGATAAATTATGGAAAGAAAACCAGAACACATTAATTTCAAAGATGAATAATAGGTAATAAAATAGAAACTATAAGTCCTTCAAGAAACATGGATATAAATGTTTGTAACATGAGGGGGCCTGCTTGTTAGGGTTTCTGTCCTGCCCGATACCCCACAGCTGGCAAGCCCCAAAGAATATCACACAGAGAGTCTGCATTAATTGTAAACTGATTGGCCCATTAGCTCAATCTTCTTATTAGCTTTTGTAGCTTATATTAACCCATTATTCTTATCTATATTAGCCATGTGGCTCAGTACCTTTCACAGCGGGGCATATCACATGTTGCTTCTTTGGAATCTGGGCAGGAGTGGGAGAGGAAGCTTCCTGCTTCCCGGAATAATACTGTTCTCATCGCCCCACCTCTACTTCCTGTCTGGTTGACCTGCCTATACTTCCTGGCCTGGCCAATCAGTGTTTTATTAAAATATGTGATTGACAGAATACAGACAATTCTTCCGCACCATGAATGGAAAAGAGTATTAGATATAGTATTCAAGTATGCCAGAAGGAGTTCCCCTTTTGGTTTCAATTATGTTTTTATAAACATTCCTTTTTTTCTTTCTTTTTGTATTTTGATTTTTTTTTATTCATTTTATATACCAACCATAATTCCTCCATCCTATCCCTTTTCCTGCTCCCCTCACCTCCCTCCTAATCCATCCCCCCCCACCCGCCACTTCTCCAAAAGGGTAAAGGTCTCCCATGAAGAATCAACAAGGCCTGGCACATTAAGTTGAGCCAGGACCAAATCCATCTTTACCCCACAACCTCACATCAAGGCTGAGCAAGGCATCTCACCATAGGGAATGGGCCCCAAAAGGCCAGCTCATGCACCAGGGGTAGATCCTGGTTCCACTGCCAAGGAGCTTCAAACAGACCAAGCGACACAACTGTTGCCCACATGTAGAGGGCCTAGTTTGGTCCCATACAGGCTTTCTTGCTGGTTTTCAATCTTTCATTTTTATAACTTTATAATTTATAATAAGTATTACAGTATCTCTTGGGATAAACTTATTTGGACTGTATCTAATTGTTGCAAAGCAAATTCCTATGCTTACTTTTCTCTCCTTTCTCTATCCAGGGTTAGGGGAGGAATAGTGAAAGAAGCCCCCAGACTGATACAAAGTCTGGTCACACTGAAGCTATCCTATAGTACTAAGTTACATCATAGGTCCACACCATGTTTTATCATGTCAGGAACTGTAACACATTATTTCCCATCACGATAATAGATTTCTAGATTATAGATTTAGAGGTTCAATCTGTGGAATTTCTTCCATCAGTAAACCTCAGGGTTTAACCATGATATACCTGGTACTGAGTTCCAAGTCAAAAGTCTACACTTACTTCCTTCTCCTGTACCCAAGCGAGTGGTGTGTCTACACTCTTGTGTGTGGAATTCAGGGAGTAGCACATGGGCAGTGAAGTTATGTCTTTCTTACTCACAGGGAGCTTTGTTACCAATGATGCTAAAAGAAAGCCCAATAATCTCTCTTTCACTTGGCTTCTGTTAATGCAGTTTAGTGCATCACTGTGTGGTGATGGAGGAAGGTCATTGGTTAATTAAAGAAGCTGCTTGCCCTGATAGGTTAAAACATAGGTGGGAGGAGTAAACAGAGCAGAATGCTGGGAGGAAGAGGAAGTGAGCTCAGACTCGACAGCTCTCCTCTTGGGGGCAGACGCCTCAGAGAGACGAGATGCTCCACTCTTGCGGGCAGAGGCGAGAGCTCTGCTCTCCGAGGCACACATGATGAAGCTCCGACCCAGGATGGACGGCTAGAATCTTCCCGGTAAGCCACTTTGTGGGCTACAGCAGATTATTAGAGATGGGCTAGTCCAGGTGCGAGAGTTAGCCTAGAAGAGGCTAGATAGAAATGGCCAAGCAGTGATTAAAAGAATACAGTGTCCGTAATTATTTCGGGGCATAAGCTAGCCAGGTGGCTGGGGTGCTGGGGACGCAGCCCCGCAGCTCCTACTACTACAGTGTGGTGAACTTGACATTTTTGTGGGAAAACAACTGAAACAGTTCTTATTTCTCCATCTTGATCCACCTGTACCCAATCTTTTTTAAATGGAGGAAGATCAGGTGAAAGAAAAAAGCCACTTGAGGGAGAAAGCTGAAAGATCTTAGAGGGAATAAATTATTGAGAAACAACAGTTATAAAGGTATTAAGTCAAGATCACATTTGAAGTAATTAATCTTATTGAGGAAGGGACACTTCTTCCTTCTTTCGTTATTAGTTTATATCAATTGTATAAAGCCATGGATTTTATTATGACACTTCCATACTTGTATATAATGTACTTTGTTTATATTCATTATATTCATCCCCTTTATTATCTTTTCTTGTCCTCCTCCTTCCCCCTTTTATACTTTCATATGCCTTAGTAGTGCTTCTGTTATGTTCATGTCTTCCCCAGTAAATTTCACATATGAGAGAAAATATGTAATATTTGGCTCTATAAAACTATGTAATTGTGCTTAACATGATCTCCAGTTCCATCATTTCCCTTTAAATGGCATTATTTTGTTCTTCATTATGGCTGCCACTATTATCTGGGCCAAGAATCTCTGTCTGGACAGGGCATAGGCCCTAGGGGAGACTCAAACACTATTATTCTGTTAAATGGACATAGTATTAAAATGAATCCTAATGACTTATTGTTCTACCCACAGATTAGTACATCTCTCCGCCCTCATTAGAGTGAGGGGGTGGCTTATTGTAGTAGATAGCAGTTAACACAGAGATCCCCTACTGGCCAATCTACAGGCAACTAGAGACTGTGAAGTATTCAGCTGTAATGGACCATGTATCCCATACCCTGTCTTCCCAGGCTCAGGGATCTATGCAGAAGACGGATGAAATGAGCCACAAGTGGTGGATGACTACAGGGAAACAGTCATTTTCAGACATGGAAGGGCAGTTGCACATATAAATTTGTGACGGCATACACGAGACTGGTGCAAGCTCTAGCTAGACAAAAATCTCTGCGAGGAGAGGGAAAGTAGGCACAAACTCCTCTTCCTGGCTCAGGATCTACTGGCAGTTGAGAACCGGAGAAAGGAGATTCAGCTTACTTTAAGGGTGTGCTCCCTGATAAGTCACCCATACCCCAGGGAAAGGCCACAGTTCCCAGAGGATATGGACAGCACAAACTAGACTACATGGATTTTTTTTTAGAGGACACTAAATTAGGTGGATGGGAAAGGGAGATGGATCTAGGAAAAGTTGGAGGAGTGAATATGCTAAAAACACATGCTAGGCAATTCTCAAAGAAGTAAAAAGAATACCAACAAAGCATTTTAAAAAGCCCACATTTTTTAGCACTTTCATATGTGCGTGTGTGTGTATACACACGTGTGTGTGTCCGTGTGCATGTGTATGCATGTGCAGTGTACCTGTGTGGATCAGAGGGCAATTTTCGAAAGTCAAATCTCTCTGGGATCTGGAGCCATCAAGCTTAAGTCATAAGATTTGGTAGCAAGCACCTTTACCTTCTTGAGCCACCTTATAGGCTCCAAAAATCTACACATTTTTGGAAATAGTTCTTTCTCATCTTTATTCACAGTTGTGTTTTACTGGATTATCATTATGTTTACATTTACAGAATTGTCATGGAACTGGTATCAGTTGCTGATTTCGTCCTTATTTCTTTGTATGCATGCTGCACTTAGGAAGGGGCAAATGCTGCTCTTGCAGTCAGTTTGGACTTTTTCATGTTTCCTCATATGACTTCGAATTTTTAAAGTAAATTGTAATTACATCATTCCCCCTCTTTCCTTTTCTCCCTCCCATCCCTTCCATTCCCCTGTCATTCCATTTCAAATTCATGGATATATATGTTTAAGTATGTAAATAGCAATGTGGAGAATCTATTTAGTGTGGCTTAGTGTATATGATTTCAGGGCTGTCCACTCTATATTTTATAACCAATAAGAGGATCTTCCCTAAGACTAATTCCCCTCTCTTAGACTTCCTTAGTTACTTATAGTTTATTGTCTAGGGTTGAGGCCAGGTGAGAGTTCATTGTTGTATTTCTTCTGGTCTTGTTTAGGCAGCCATATTATTGAAGTATCATAGGTGTAACTTCCCTGTCATCTCTAGCAGACACAAGCTTTTATATAAGACTTTCTGGTCTTCTGGCTCTTACAGTCTTTCTGTCTCCTCTTCTGCTGTGCCCTGAGCTGTAGATTCTAGAGATAGGTTGTAGATATATCCATTGGGGTTGGGTACCTCATGATCGGCTGTTCTCTGCATTTTGACCGGTTTTGGTTTTCTGTAATAGTCTCTATCTGTTACAAGGAAGAATTTATTCTTAATACTCCATAGTTTCTCATCACTGTAGTTGTTTCTTTTCCCACTCTTTGGGGGCTCACTACCTAGCTCCCAAATAAACACATGGATACTTAATCTTACTTATGAATGTCTGGCCTTAGCTTGTCTTGATTTGAGCCAGCTTTTCTAACTTACCCCATTTCACTTCTTTATTTTGCCTCAGGGCCTTTTAACCTTTCTTTATTATGTATGTCTTTCTCCACGGCTGGCTGGCTGGCTGG
>NW_004949210.1:161311-164157 GCF_000317375.1 Microtus ochrogaster | reverse complement strand
GCCTCTGATGTCCTCTTCTCTTTCTCCTTTTCTCACTCGGGCTCTTCTCTTTCTCCTCTCCTGAGCCTAGATTTCTCCTCCAATTTATTCTCTCTGCCTGGCAGCTCTGTCTATCTGCCTAGCCTCTCCTGCCTAGCTATTGGGCATTCAGTTCTTTATTAGGCCAATCAGGAGTTTTAGACAAACAAAATAAAACAGTCTTACAAAATTAAACAAATGCAACATAAAATAATGCAATACATCTTTGCATCATTATGCAAATATTCCATAGCATAAATGAATGGAACACATCTTAAACTAATATTCCACAACACATCACTATCCATCTTTCAGTTTTCAAAACTACATCAATCTATTATCTTTTAGCCTTATTGAAGACTACTTCCATGTTATTATGTATTCTAGGAAATGGAGTTTTACATTTTATGTAATAAAAGCATTTTAATAGTTTTGATGAATTAATATATAGTCTTAACTCATAATATACCAAATGTTTTGACTCTTTTCTTCAATAGGATTTTAATTTTTAGCATGCCTTATCTACCTTTTTCTATCATAGCTGTACTTGCCTTCTACCTGCTTCTACTTTATCTTATTACATCTACTACTTGCCAGAAAATGATGAAACCAAAAATGTTGAACTGTTTGTTTAAAATTTAGTAAGTTTGAATGAGAGGTTAAAGAATATCATAATGGACTCTCAGAGCTCCATCAGAGACAGCTGGCCTAAGCTTGTGGGAGCTCATGGATGCTGGACCGTAGCTGGAAGCCTGCATGGGACCAAACTAGGCTCTCTACATGTGGGTGACAGATGTATAGTGTAGTCTGTTTGTGGTGCCTCTGACAGGGGAACTAGAATTTGTCTCTGGTACATGAGCTGGCTTTTGGAGCCCATTCCCTATGATGGAATGCCTTGCTCAGCCTTGATGGAGAGGGGAGGCCTTGGTCCTGCCAGGCTTTGTTGACTCCTCATGGGAGGCCTTACCCTTTTTTAGGGACAGATAGGGGTTGGGGAGGAGAGGGAAGAAGAAAGAAGGTGGAACTATGGTTGGTATGTAAAATGAGTAAAAAATTTACGATAAAAAAGACTATCACTATGGATACTAGTAGCAATAATAATAGTTTCCATTTATTGGGCAATTACTATGTTACAGGAATTTTGCTAAATGTTTTATATACACCACCATATTTAATTCTCAAAACACCATAAGGAGCTATGAGTCCCATCTTACAGATATAGAAACTAAGCCATAAGTGTTAAGTGAATTTCTCAAAGTCTCATAGCTAGTAAATTACAGAGCTGAATCTCCAACATAAATTAGTGCAAAAACTTAAAATTGTTAGCATTAACACCTGTAATTACACATGTATAATTATTTCTAGTATCATTTCATTGATTTTTTTTGCAGTTAAATTTTAAGTTCTGTGGGAATATTGGCTAATCGGTTTTGAATAGTGTTATATATTATAGCTTTAACATGTAGCATAGTGCTGGGAAAATATAGCTTAATGAACCCAACCATACTTATTCATAATTAATTTATGGTACATTTTTATCATTGGTCTAGGAAAGATCCATTCCCCCCTTTCTTTACTTACTTGCTTTTGTATCCATTCCAACCCTTATGCAACCCTGATAGAAATCTTTAAATTCTCATTTAAGTATAAATTCTTTTTAAAATTTATTCATCACTTATTATTTCTAAATGTATATGTGTTTAGCCTACACTTATGTCTGTGTACTATGAGCATGCAGTTCCTAAGGAGGCCAGAAGCAGGCATTGGATCCCCTGGGACTGGAGTTACAGATGACTATGAGCTGCCATATGAGTGCTGGGCATTAAACCAGGGTCATATAGAATAGTAATGAGTGTTCTTAATTGCTGAGCCATCTCTCAATCTCTAAGTATAAATTATTATAAGATTTTTACGTGTGTACATTTTAATTCATAATAAAATGGAATAGTAAAATAAATATTCTTATTTTTATTTGTTCAGTATGTCTTATAGTATCTATCTATGTCTCTTGTTCATTGTTTTTCTTGATCCCAAGTAAATTTGTTATCCCTAATATCTGATTTCACTTTCCTTCCACTGTCAGACACAGCTGAAAATATTAAATGAGAAATTACATAAAAAATATTTGAGCTTTAAATTGCAGGCAACTATTATGAGCAGCATGCTGAAATATTATGTCATTCTATTCTGGCCCACTCAGTCCTGAATAACACTTTTGTCTAATGTGTGTGTGTGTGTGTGTGTAGTGAATACAATTGTCATGTGTTGTCCATGTAGTAGCTGTATAGAGCATGAAATCAACTGTCACAGATTTGCAGTGATTGCATTTAAATAACCCTTAATTTACTTAATATCTCCAAAACACAAAGAATAATAATGCTGTAAATTCAGGTATACTACAAGTGCTTCCTATAAATAAAAAGGTAAGAGTTATTTAATTCACAAAGTAAGAACAAATCTTTCATTCATGAAATTATAAAGAAGGAAAAATAAATCTATGTTAGTTTTGCAGCTGAACATCAAATGGCAAAAGTCATGGTCACTGCATATTTAGTCCTTAGATTAGATGCCATCTATAGCTTTAGGAATCCATTGGAGAGCATGGAACATATCTTTTATGAGTGAAAGGGGAAAGACATTAGTACAACCCATAAAATATGTCTACTACATTTTGCATCAGTTTGAATGCATTAGTAATAAACCCAGAGACCTCAATAGTGTGTTTGTATTATACTAAGAAAATGAAATTAAAGGAACTTACCATGCCTAGTATGGAGGTTTTTGTTACTCTGTTTCTTATTGGGAATGTTGTCAATACAAGTGGCTTG
>NW_004949210.1:150356-161211 GCF_000317375.1 Microtus ochrogaster | reverse complement strand
CACACACACACACACACACACACACACACACACACACACACACACACACACACCATACCTCTTGTGTATAATTATATGATTGTAGATAAATATATGATTCTTTGAGTCTTTGTCAAACAACTCTGGTGTTACTTTCCCCTCATCCCATACTTTTCTTTATGTAGACCCTCCCCACTATCCCACTTCCCACTTCATATTATTTATATCCTGCTATTTTCCCATTCTACGTCCTAATATGGTTTCTTTGTACCTTATACTTTCTTGGTTTCTGTGGTTACTTCTTGTCCTTTACTCATATTTGAAGATTTGGAGCTAGGACCCACAGATGTGAGAAAATGTATGATGATTTTTCTTCCCCCTTCCTTCTTTCCTTCCTTTCTTCCTTCTCTCTCTTTCTCTTTTATTTTTTTCACTTGCTTCCTCCCTCCCTCCTTCCCTCCCTCTCTTCCTTCCTTCCTTCTTACCTGTGAATTTTATGATTTTTTACAGCCAAGTACTATTCCATTGTATATTTCTACCACATTTTTCATTATGAATTTTATGTTGAAGAACATTTAAGTTGCTTTAATTTCCTGGCTATTATGAATAGAACAATTATGAACATTGCTGAGCAATTATCTGTGGAGTAGGATGTTAAATCCTTTATGCATATGCCAAGAAGAAATATAGTTGGGTCATATGGTAGATTCAATTTTAAATTTTGAGAATTCTCCAGAGTGACTGTGTTGTGGGAACTCCTTCAGCCAATTGCCTGTAAGATACCAGCCCACTTGGGTGTGGTCTTTTGTACTATAAATGTAGAGGTAAAGCTTGTGCAGCCTCTCTCCCTCAGCTGCTGGATTAGTTTCCTGTTTGCCATCTGTGGTTTTGGAGCCGGTCCTGGAACTAGCTCTTGTAGACCAGGCTGGTCTCAAACTCACAGAGATCCGCCTGCCTCTGTCTCCCAAGTGCTGGGATTAAAGGCATGCGCCACCACCGCCCTGCTAAAGAACCCTTTTTATACTCAATTCTGAGCTAATGTGGGATGACTTTATAGTGTCCATCTACATCTGGCATCACTCCTTATGGACTTTGTTAGTCATCTGGGTAAGAAACTGCTCTTGCCTGGACTGCTTGATGGTATGCTGTATGAACTGGACATGCAGGGCCCACAGAAAAGAGACTGCTGAATTTGCCTAAAGGTGAGACAGTCCTTCAGGGTTCCTGCTTCATGAAAGAATCTGCCAGGCATTCTGCAGGACACAGAAGAAAGTGAATGACAAACTGCCAATATAGGTGGAACTGTCTTTGAAATTTCCTGCTTTGTGGAAAAATCTGCTGGATACTATGGACCCGTAGGCTGAAGATGGATGCTCCAATAATACAGAAGAACTTTGGGTGACTGTCCAAGCAGTGAGATGTCTCTGTCAATTCTAGAGTTTTGGAAGTTGCTTACAATGCACTTCCTGTTTACTTAGGTAATATTATATCCTTCTGGAGTCTTTGATGGAGTTAAAGAAAGATAGTTATAATTATAAAGATAAATAATATATAAAACTTTAGACTCACAAAGATAGGATAGATAATAGAGTGTTTTCCTAATTTGTCAAATGTAAATGGAATAAATATTATACATATAATTCATGCTTTATAACTGTTTTGTTGTATGCAATTTTAATATTTTAAAGTTAAAACCTTCCTTTTTACTTGGACAGAAAAGGGGAAAGGTGTGAGAAGTCTTACTGTATCTGCTTTGCTTTTATTGGTTAATGAATAAAGAACTGCTTTGTCCTACTGCAGGGCAGAATAGAGTAAAGTGGGATTTCCAAGAAGATAAAGAGGGAATGAAGGCAGAGTCAGGGAGATGCCATGTAGCTGCCGAAGGAGATAGACGACATGGAAACTTACCAGTAAACCATCAGCTTTGTGGTAAAATACAAAATAATAGGAATGGGTTCATTTAAAATGTAAGAGCTAGCTAGAAATATACTTACACTATTGACCAAGCAGTATTGTAATTAATGTAGTTTCTGTGTGGTTATTTCAGGGCTGGGAAGCCAGGGAAATAAATGAGCAGCCACCTACATGACTTACTAATTTGCATTCTATCAATAGGACATGAAGATTTCTCTTTCAGAACAACCTCTCCAACATTTGTTGTCAGTAGTTTTGTTGATTTTTGCTATTCTGACTGGGGTGAGGTGAAATCTCAAAGTTGTTTTAACTTGTATTTCCTTAATTGCTATAGATGATGAACACTTTTAAAAGTATTTCTTAGCCACTTTTATGTCTTCTATTTAGAACTTTCATTTTAAATCCCTAGGCCACTCTTTAATTCAATCATTTGTTTTCTTGATTCTTTGCTTTTGAGTTTTTTGTATATTCTGAATATTAATACTGTATCAGATGTATAGCTGGCAAAGACCCCAGTACCAGGTACAAGAAACTTCCTTTTTTGTTGTTTTTATTGAGTTATATATTTTTTCTCTAATCCCCTCTTTTCCTCTCCCCTCTCCTTCTACCCTCTTCCATGGTTCCCATGTTCCCAATTTACTCAGGAGATCTAGTCTTTTTCTACATCCCATGTAGTTTAGATCATGATATCTCTCTTAGGGTCCTCATTGTTGTCTAGGATCTCTGGGATTGTGATTTGTAGGCTGGTTTTCTATGCTTTATGTCTAAAAGTCACTTATGAGTGACTACATATTATATTTGTCTTTCTGGGTCTGGGTTACCTCACTCAATATGATGTTTTCTAGATCCATCCATATGCCTGCAAAATTCAAGATGTCATTATTTTTCTGCTGTGTAGTACTCCACTTTGTAAAGGTACCATGTTTTCTTATCATATTCTTTAGTCAACAGGCATTTAGGTTGTTTTCAGGTTCTGGCTATAACAAAAGATGAACATAGATGAGCACATGTCCTTGTGGTACGATTGAGCATCCTTATTACTGGGTCTTGAGGTAGGTTGTTTCCTAATTTTCTGAGAAATTGCCATATTGATATCCAAAAACTATAACAGTTTGCACACTCACCAGCAATGGAGGAGTATTCCCATTGCCCCTCATCCTTTCCAGCAAAAGCTGTTATCAGTGTTTTTGATCTTAGCTATTCTTACAGGTATAAGATGGAATCTCAGAGTTGTTTTGATTTGCATTTCTCTGATGACTAAGAGCATTTCCTTAAGTGTCTTGCAGCTATTTGAGATTCTTCTGTTGAGAGTTCTCTGTTTAGGTCTGTACCCCATTTTTTATTGGATTATTTGTTCTTTTGATGAGCAATTTCTTGAGTTCTCTGTTTATTTTAGAGATCACTCCTCTGTCCGATGTAGGGTTGGAGAAGATATTTTTCCATTCTGTAGGCTGTCGATTTGTCTTGTTAACTGTGACCTTTGCTTTATAGAAGCTTTTCAGTTTCAGGAGGTACAATTAATTTATTAACAGTGTCTGTGCTGCTGGGGTTATATTTAGGAAATGGTCTCCTGTGCCAATGCATTCAAGTGTGCTTCCAGCTTTCTCTTCTATGAGGTTCAGTGTGGTTGGCTTTATCCTGAGGTCTTTGATCCATTTGGACTTTAGTTTTGTGCATGGTGATAGATATGGATCTATTTTCATTCTTCTGAATGTTGACATCTAGTTATGTTAAAACCATTTGTTGAAGATGTTTTCCTTTTTTCTTTGTATAATTTAGGTTCTTTGCCAAAAATCAGATGTTTGTAGGTGTGTGGATTGATATCTGGATCTTTTATTTAGTTCTGTTGGTCCTCCTATCGGTTTTTATGCCAATACCATGCCTTTTTCAGTATTGTAGCTCTGTGGTAGAGTTTTAAGTCAGGGATTGTGATGCCTTCAGAAGTTCCTTTATTGTGCTGGACGATGGTGGCGCACGCCTTTAATCCCAGCACTCAGGAGGCAGAGGCAGGCGGATCTCTGTGAGTTCGAGACCAGCCTGGTCTACAGAGCTAGTTCCAGGACAGGCTCCGATTATAAGATTATTTTGACTATCCTGGGATTTTTACTTTTTCATATGAAATTCACTATTGTTCTTTTGAAGTCTGTGAAGAATTTTGCTGGGATTTTGATGGGCGTTGCATTGAATCTGTAGATTGCTTTTGGTAAAATAGCCATTTTTACTGTATTAATTCAACCTACCCAAGAGCATGGGAGATCTTTCCATTTTCTGGTGTCTTCAGATTCTTTCTTCAAAGATTTAAAGTTTTTGTCATACAGGTCTTCCACTTGTTTGGTTAGAGTTACTTCGAGATATTTTCATGCTATTAGTGGCTATTGTGAAAGATGATGTTTGTCTGATTTCTTTCTCAGTCCATTTATCATCTGTGTAAAAGAGGGCCACTGGTTTTTTTCGAGATAATCTTGGATCCTGCTACATTACTGAAGGTACTTATGAGTTGTAAAAGTTCCTTGATAGAATTTTGGAGTTGCTTATGTAAACTATCACATCATCAGCAAATAGTGAGAATTTGACTTCTTTTCACAATTTGTTTCTGCTTGATCGTTTGTTGTCTTATTGCTCTACCTAAAACTTCAAGAACTGTGTTGAATAGATATTGAGAGAGTGGACAACCTTGTCTTGTTCCTGATTTCAGTGAGTTCGCTTTGAATTTCTCTCCATTTAAGTTGATGTTGCCTGTTGCCTTGTTGTATATTGCCTTATTATGTTTAGGCATGTTCCTTGAATCCCTGTTCTCTCCAATACCTTTATCATAAAGGGATGTTGTATTTTGTTGAAGGCTTTTTCAGCATCTAAACAGATGATCATGTGGTCTTTTTTTTTTCAGTTTGTTTATATGGTAGATTACATTGACAGATTTCCGTATGTTCAACCATTCCTGCATTTCTGGAATGAAGCTGACTTGATCATGGTGGATGATTTTTCTGATGTGTTCTTGGATTTGGTTTGCCAGTATTTTATTTAGTATTTTTGCATCAATGCTCATGAGAGAAACTGGTCTGTAATTCTCTTTCTTAGTAGTGCCTTTATAAGGTTTTCATATTAGGGTAATTGTAGCCTCATAAAAAGAGATTGGCAATGTTCCTTCTGTTTCTATTATCTGGAATAATTTGACGAGTTTTGGTTTTAGTTTTTCTTTGAAAGTCTTGTAGAATTCTGCACTGAAACCACCTGGCCCTGGGCTTCTTTTTGGTTGGGGGACTTTTGATTACTGTTTCTATTTCTTTAGCAGTTATAGGCCTATTTAATTTGCTTATCTGGCCTTGATTTAATTTTGGTAAGTGATATTTATCCAGAAAGTTGTCTATTTCCTTTACTTTTTCCAATTTTGTGGAGTACAGGTTTTCGAAATATGACCTAATGATTTTCCGGAATGTTTCTGTATCTGTAGTTATGTCCCCCTTTTCCTTTCTGATTTTATTAATTTGGATGTTCTCTCTCTGCCTTTTGGTTAGTTTGTATAAAGGTTTGTCTATTTTGTTTATTTTCTCAAAGAATTATCACTTTGTCTCATTGATTCTTTTTTATTTCTTTTTATTTATTTATTTTTAATTGAAAATTTCCACCTCCTCCCCTCCTTCCACTTCTCTCCCTCCCCCCCACTCCCTCTCCCTCTCCCTTTCCAGTCCAAGGAGCAGTCAGGGTTCCCTGCCCTGTGGGAAGTCCAAGGTCCTCCCTGCTCCCCCCAGGTCCAGGAAGGTGAGCATCCAAACAGACTAGGCTCCCACAAAGCCCATCCATGCAGTAGAATCAAAACCCAGTGTCATTGTCCTTGGCTTCTCCATCAGCCTCCACCATCAGCCACATTCAGAGAGTCCGGTTTGATCACATGCTCCATCAGTCCCAGTCCAGCTGGCCTTGGTGAGCTCCCATTAATCAGTCACACCGTCTTAGTGGGCTGGTGCACCCCTCGCGGTCCTGACTTCCTTGCTCATGTTCTCCCTCCTTCTGCTCCTCATTAGGACCTTGGGAGCTCAGTCCAGTGCTCCAATGTGGGTCTCTGTCTCTATCTCCATCCACTGCTGAATGAAGGTTCTATGGTATTGTTCTTTGTTTCTGTTTTGTTGATTCAGCTCTCAATTTGATTATTTCCTGCCATCTTGCCCTCCTGGGTGAGTTTGCTTCTTTTTGTTCTAGAGCTTTCAAACATTCTATTAACTCACTAGTGTGGGATTTTTCCAATTTCATTATGTAGGCATTTAGTGCTATGAACTTTTAACACTGCTTTCATTGTGTCCCATAAATTTGGGTATGCTGTGTCGTCGTTTTCCTTGAATTTTAGGAAGTTTTTAATTTCTTCCTTTATTTCTTTCTTGACCCATTGATGATTCAGGTGAGCACTGTTTAAATTCTAGGTGCCAGTGACCCAAGGTTCAGATGGTTGCTCCTTGAGGTGCAGTCAGGCCCACAGTTCCAATCACCCCTGAGGTCACTTGATGTTCCTGGAGGTCACTCAGCACTCCCTTAGGGTTGCTCTGCAATACTGGTTTATTTGGGCCTGCTCACAGGGAGGTTGCTTGCTTGGGGTATTTCCTCTGTGGTTGCTGCCTTGGGCCTGCTCTGGGAGAGGTCACTGGTTCAGGCCTTCTCCTGTGGAGGTCGTTGGTTTGGGCATGCTTCATCAGAGGTCTGCTCCAGCAGAGGTTGCTGGATCAGGGCTACTATCCCAGTGGTGGCTCCCTTGTACCAGCTGTTGTGGAGGTCACTGCCTCAGGCCTGCTTCAGCAGCTCTTGTTGGTTCAGGGCTGCTCTAGCAGAGGTTGCTGGCTCAGGCCTGTTTCCGTAAAGGTCCATGGCCTGGGCCTGCTCCCATGGAGGTTCCTGACTTGGGCCTGGTCCTGCAGAGTTTTCTGGCTCAGGCCTGCTCCCTTGAGGTCCCTGATTCCTGTCTGGTCCCACAGAGGGTTCTGGTTCAGGCCTGCTCTCCCAGAAGTCGCTCCTGTGTTCCTACTCTTGTGGGGTTTGCTGCCTCAGGCCTGCTCTGGCAGAGATTGCTGGTTCAGGCCTGCTACCTCAGAGGTCACTGATTTATGCCCAGTCCTGCAGAAGTCTCTGGCTGAGGCCTGCTCCCTCAGTGGTAGTTCCCTTGTACCTGCTGCTGCTGAGGTTGTTGCCTCAGGCCTGCTGTGCAGTGGTCACTGGCTTCAGCCTGCTTCTGTGGTCATCGCTGCCTCAGGCCTGCTCCTGAAGCTTCCTTTCAAATGGTAGGTCAGGGTAATACAACTGGCTCTCCAAACAACAGAGGTCCCTGATGTAGTCCATTGTTGCTCAGGAGTTTAGGGGTGTATTACTGAAGACACCACACACTTAGGGCCTAGAATGTAGATGCTTGAGCTCAATCTAATATAAAAACTTCTTTCCTGGGATCTAGCTTCCTGGTTCCAGAAATACCATACAAGCTATGAAGAGAGGCAAGCAATTAAATAGTCCTACCTAGCAGAAACACCCATGACAGTTACAAACTTGGCATGATATGCATAAATATACAAGATGTGGCAATCACATGTCAGTGGTACTCAATAGCTTCCTGGGACTAGTGAGGTCATGGACCTTAAGAAAGAATCTACTACTGCCACATTGCTAGAGAAGCATGATGTGTCACTACTTTCTAAATCTTATCCTTGCATCCACAAGTAAGTGTAGCTACCACCCCCTCATCAACGAACCCTCTCTTTACAGCAAATGAAGATCATCGTAGAAAACCACAACTAGACATAATGAAGAGATCAACAGATTGTGTGGAGCCCAGCCCTAATGGATAAATCTGCATCACAGCTTCTGTATCTGTTACTTAGGGAACATCACAGAAGAGGAGGCAGAAAATTTCTAAGAGCCAGAATACCAAAAAGTCTGCTGTGAAACAATCTCTTTTAGAAATGGCCACATAACTAAGACTGGAACAATGGCAATATCAATGGACATGTTCATGAGGAAGGGAAGAAATTTCTCAGAGTCCCTTCTTTTGATAAAGAACTAAATGCAACTAATGACTGCTGGGAGAAGAATTAGCTTTCCAAGGGATTAGTCTCATTTATTACTTTCCAAAGCAGAGTGATTAGTCCTGGAACCATATACACACAAGCAACAGATTCAGCAAGATATGTGTATGTGTATATACAAACTTATGTAACAATAATTAGAATAAAAGAAAAAGAGGCTACAGTCTTATCAACTTGAGTGTGGTGATGCATAAGAAGAGTTTAATGGAGGGTAGTTGGAAGGGGCTGAGGAAAGGGGAGAGGGAAACTGGTATAATTCTATTTCAGTTAAAAACAATGTTTTAAAAAGCACTTCCCCATAGAGTAATTTAACTAAAAGCAAGCCCAGACTTGAATTCTCAACATTTTTCTTTGTGTCTTTCATTATTCCTTGTCCATTGTATGAGTCCCAATCTGTTTCTGTTTGAATGCTGTCTTTTGAATCTGTCACTTTGTCTGTGTATGGGTCTTTGTGTTTGTACCCCTAACAAAGGACTTTGCACTCTTATTTATTGAACAGCACAGAAAGCATCACATGGGGAAGAAATTCTGTAAATACTTTACAGAAATCTTTGTTTTACAAGGAATGAAACCACTGACACAAATGCATCCAGTTCACAAATAGCATTGTAAACATCATTATTTATCAAACAACAGCTGAATGTTGTCTTCAACGTTTATGACAGATGCTCATTTTGTAAGGTTGATTTCAATCTATATTTTCTGGTTTCAGCTTTTATTATCATAAAACACATATGAAAACACTTGCAAAAAAGAAAAGAGTCAGAGGCGAGGAAGAGTACATATCTTAATATCACATCTATGCATTTGATTATGTTGTAAAATTTGATTATTTGAGAAATCAAGGCAAATATAATTGGTTGTTCCATTTGCTTCCTTAAAGATAGGTTAAACAAATAGGCTAAGTAGACAGTCTGAGAGAACTTTTAAATGTTAAGTGATCTCAAGGTATATTACTGACTCCAGCTGTCCAGCAAAAGTTCCAGTCTCTTACAATATAATAGATATTTTCATCATAATGTATTGTCACATATTTTATTTATTAAATTACTCAATGTCAGTCAACTAGTTTACTTCTAACATTGTAACTTCACAAACATTATTGCAATTAAAACATTTAAATATGTCATACTACTTTATTACTTCTGAAAGAAGGAAGAGCAGGATGTTCAATGGATAGGATAGTTAGCATGGAGGAAACCTTACTATAGCAGAGGTTTATTTGGTGCTTAGTATGCAAGCACTAGAAAAGGAGATACAGGCAATGAGCAGAACAAAGTCTTTGTTCATATGAAGCCACCATTCTGTTGGCATATATATTATACAGAAACACATATTTCTCTTTGATGTGTGAAATATATTTAAATATGAATTAGGTAAATATTTATTTTATGGTAAATATTTTAGAATTCTTGCTATATTCATTGCAAGATGGAGGTTTTTAGAAGTTGCTTTTAGTTACCATCTAGAATTTAAAGGTAAGACCCTACTGCTGAATATTCCACACCCTTGAGCCATATAACCTGAAGAAATTAATCTGGTACTGACCTGGAAGATTCATCCCTACTGACTAGCTTTCATAGCTCTAGAAAGTACTATACATGCTACTGGAGAAGAAAAGGAATTGTCAAGATAAACTACAGGAAATATACAAATACTTGAAGAATAAACAAGCCACTGTAGAATGACAATTGAATATCATTGAAGATATGGAGGAAGAAATTTGAAGATTCCAATACTACAACAAAAATTTGAGCACAACTTACCAGAAACTTTGAGAATCTGCTTAGGTATTTCTGAGAGAAGTTTCTGGGAGTGCATATGCTAAAAAAGCTTAGAGGAAGTTCAAGTTCTAGTACTTCAAGATTCATTCCAAGAGCTTAGAAAAGTAGCTAGAAACCAATTACAAAATCATCAGGTAACAAATTATAGAAATGATCCCTGAACTTATGCTGGAGAGGTTGTGGGGAAAAGGGAACACTTCTGCATTGCTGGTGGGAATGCAAGCTGGTACAATCCCTTTGGATATCAGTGTGGCGATTACTCAGAAAATTAGGAAACAACCTTCCTTAAGACCCAGTAATACCACTTTTGGGTATATATCCAAAGAATGCTCAATCGTGCCACAAGGATATGTGTGTGGTTTTTAAACATAAAGCAAAGAAAACTAGCCTACAAACCACTATCCCACAGAATAGACAAGAATGAGGACACTAAGAGAGACTTTCATAGATCTAATCTACATGGGAAGTAAAAAAGGATAAAATCTCTTGAGTAAATTGGGAACATAGGGACCTTGGAGGAGGGCTGAAGGGGGGAGGGGCAAAGCAGGAAAGGGAGCAGAGAAAAGTGTAGTGCTCAATAAAAATCAATTAAAAAAAGAAAAAAATCATCAGGTAATAAGAAATTATAACATTCAGGTTAGAAATTAATGGAAAGTGTTATTACTTTAGAGAAAGTAATCTGATAGGATGTAAATATTGAAAGGGAACTTGTTTGAGTTCCTGAAGGCTCTGATCCAGCTAGTCCAACAATTACTGTCTCCCAATGGAAAGACCAAGAATGGAAATGCCAATAATCTGATAGTTGTTCATCCCAGGAACATTCAGAATGAATGTCTCAGCTGGTCCTTAGACTGGATTAGCATAGGAAGTAGGTCCCAATATCAGCAAAGAAATTCCTCAATAGTAGAATAGATGGACTTGTCATCAAAATTGAGGGCAAGCAGGCAAAATGGCAAAATGCAAAGATCATTCTTCTTACATGTCCTTTGGGTTTTTTTGTACCATGTTTTCTTTATCCATTCATCTGTCAGTAGACATCAAGGCTAGTTCTATTTCCTGTATATTATGAATAGTGCATTAAAACACTAAGTATCTATCTGATGAGTTAACTTAGAGTCC
>NW_004949210.1:147109-150256 GCF_000317375.1 Microtus ochrogaster | reverse complement strand
GTAGCTGGACAGATTTACATTACCAACAGCAATGAATAGGATTCTGCTTTTCTATGGGGAAACTTTTCATTGCTGCTCCAATCTCATTAAATGCTACAAATATGTATAAAATATTTATATCCTTTTGAATGACTTTTGATAAATCATGTGTGCTTAGGTATTTATCTATTTCTTTTAGATCACTCAGTTTGAGAGAATAAAACTTTCAAAGCATTCTCTAATTATGTTAATTAAATTGGAATCATTGGTAAATTCCCCTTATTTGTTTCTAATCTTATTGAGTAGATTTTCTCTTTTTACTTTGCATAGGTATTTTTCAACCTTACTTACATATTGAAAAAAAAATGAACTTTGGTTACTTTACTTTTTTGTTTTACTAATTTATTCTCATATATTACATCCTGACTACAGCTTCCTTTCCCTCCTCTCCTCTCAACCCCTCTCCATCCTTTTCACCTACTCCTCTTCCTTTTCCCTTCAGAAACGGTCAGGCCTCCCAGGGATATCCACCAAACATCGCGTATAAAGTTGTAGTAAGACTAGGTACCCAAAGCAGGCAGCAGAGTCAGAGGCAGCATCCATTCCTTCTGCTAGGAGTTCCACAGAAACACCAAGCTTCACAACTACAATGTATTGCAGAGGGCCAAGGTAAGATCCATACACGTTCCCTGATTGTCAGTTTAGTCTCAGTGAGCCCTTGAGCCCAGGTTTCTTGATGCTGTGGGTTTTCTTGTGGTGTCCTTGACCCTTCTGGCTACTAGAGTCCTTCCTCCCCTTCTTCCATAAGGTTCACCAAATTCCACCTAATGTTTGGCTGTGGGTCTCTGTATCTGCTCCTATCAGTTGCTTGATGAAGTCTCTCTGATGGTGATTATGCTAGGTACCTGTCCACAAATATAGTAGAATATCATTAGGAATCATTTCATTTACTTTTTTTCCAGGCATGTTTTTTGTTCTATCCTAAGCTGTGGGCCATCTGGCCTTTAGTTTCTGGTCATCTGGGCAGTGTCAGGGGTAGGATTCCTTTTGTGGTGCTAGTCTCAAGCTGGACCAGTCATTGGTTGGCCACTCCCACAAGTTCTGCGCCACATTTACCCCAGCACATCTTGCTGACAGGAAAAATTGTAGGTCAAAGGCTGGATTGGTTTCCCTACACTGAAAGTCTTGCCTGGTTACAGGAGATGACCGGTTCAGTCTCTGTATCCCTCATTGCTAGGAGTCTCTGCTAGGGGCACCATAATAGATTTCTGGGAGTTTCCATTGAACTAGGTCTCTACCTTGCCCCTTGACTTGCCCCCAAATTCCAGTTCTCTTTCCAAGTACTCTCTCCCTCCATCTTCCGACACCTGATCTCATTCCCAACCATCCTTAGTCTGCCTGCAATGTCTATTCTATTTCATCTTTCCAGCAAGATTCATTTAAACCCCCTTGAGTCCTCCTTGTTAGTTAGTCTCTCTGAATCTGTAGATTGTAGCATGATTATCCTTTACAGTTAATATCCACTTATAAGGGAATACTTACCATGTTTGTCTTCCTGGGTCTAGGTTACCTCACTCAAGATGATTTTTTTCTAGTTCTGTACATTTGTCTGCAAATTTCATGATGTTATTTTTTTTAAACAACTGAGTAATACTCTATTGTGTGTATATATATGTACCACATTTTATTTGTACATTCTCCCAGTTGAGGGACATCTAGTTGTTTCCAGTTTCTGGCTGTTATTATTATTAAAGCTGCTATGAATTTAGACGAGCAAGTGTCCTTGTAATAGAATGGAGCATCATTTGGGTGTAAGCCATGGAGTGGTATTGCTGGGCCTTGAAGTAAATTGATTCCCAATTTTCTGAGAAACCACCATATTGATTTTCAAAGTGGTTGTACAAGTTTGTACTCCCACCAGCAGTGGAGGAGTGTTTCCCTTGCTCCACATCCTCACAAGCATGAGCTGTGACATGTCCTTTTGATCTTAGCCATACCAACAGATGTAAAATGTAATCTCAGGATCATTTTGATTTGCATTTACCTGATGGCTAAGTATATTAAATATTTCTTCAAGTGCTTCTTAGCCATTTGAGATTCCTCTGTTGAGAATGTCTTGTTTGCAGCCACACCTGTTGTCAACAACTTTGAAAGAGCAAAAATAAGTTCAAACTCTTTAGTCAAGGTGAATCAGGCTCACATCTGTCGACCTCCACACTGATATTTTGTCCTATTGATGGTGTCTTTTGCCTTACAGCTTTTGTTTCATTAACTCCCATTTGTTAATTGTTGATCTTAGGGCCTTCTCTATTGGTGTTCTATTCAGGAAGTTGTCTCTGGTGTCAATGAGTCCAAGGCTACTCCCCACTTTCTTTTCTATCAGGTTCAGTGTATCTAGTTTTATGTTGAGGTCTTTGATTCACTTGAACTTGAGTTTTGTGCAGGGTGATAGATAAGAATCTATTTGCATTCTTCTAATGCTGGCATCCAGGTATACCAGCACCATTGGTTGAAGATGCTTTCATTTGTCCATTGAATAATTCTGGCTTCTTTATCAAAAACCAGGTTCCAGAAGTGTGTGGATTTATGTTTGGATCTTCAACCAGATTCCATTGATCAGCCTGTCTATTTTTAGGCCAATATTTTTGTACTTTTGCTGCTATGGCTTTGTATTAGAGCTTGAAATTAGGGATGGCAATACCTCCAGAAGTTCTTTTATTGTACAAGATTGTTTTAGCTATTCTTTTTTTTTTTTTTTGGTTTTCCCTATGGAGTTGATTATTGTGCTTTCAAGGTCTGTAAAGAATTACGTTAGAAATTTGATGGAATTGGGATGAATCTGGAGATTGCCATTATTACTATGTTAACTCTACTAATCCATAAGCATGGAAAATCTTTATCATCTTTTGATCTCTTCTTCAATTTCTTTTTTCAAAGACTTGAAGTTCTTGTCATATAGGTCTTTCACATGTTTGGTTAGAGTTACACCAAGGTGGTTTATATTATTTGTGGCTATTGCAAAGTGTGTTGTTTCCCTGATTTCTTTCTCCACCTGTTTGCCATTTGTTTATAGGAGGGCTACTGATTTTTGAGTTGATATTGTATCCAGCCACTTCACTGAAGGTGTAGGAACTTCCTGGTAGAATTTTGGGGGCTGCTTATATGCTA
>NW_004949210.1:142535-145254 GCF_000317375.1 Microtus ochrogaster | reverse complement strand
AGGTGTGTTTCTTGTTTGCATCAGAAGGATGGATCTTGTTTTCACATCTATTCTGTTAGCCTGTGACTTTTTATTAAGGAATTGAGTTCATTGATATCAAGAGATATCAATAACCAATGATTGTTAATTCCTTTTATTTTATTGGGGGTGGTGGTAGTGATTTGTGGTGTGTGTGTGTGTGTGTGTGTGTGTGTGTGTGTGTGTGTGTGTGTGTAATGCTTCCCTTCTTTTGGTTTTAGTGGTGTGAAATTATTGCCTGTGTTTTTGTGGGTATAGTTAATCTCCTTGGATTGGAGTTTTCCTTCTAGTACCTTCTGTAGGGCTGAATTTGTGGATAGATATTGTTTAAATTTGGTTTTGTCATAGAACATCTTGTTTTCCCCTAGGATGATTGAAAGTTTTGCTGGGCACAATAGTCTGGGCTGGAGTCTGTGGTCTCTTACAGTCTAGTACTTTTATAGTCATCTTCTTAAGTTAGGAAAAATTTCTCATATGATTTCGTTGAAAATATTTTCTGGGCCTTTGAACTAAGACTCTTCTCCTTTTGTTCTTATTATTCTTAGGTTTGGTCTTTTCAAAATGTCCTGGATTTTCTGGACATTGCTTTGTTCCTGGGTTTCTGTTTTCTTTCTGGTCTTTTGGTCCGTGTAACTTGAGATTCTTCCAGTCTATGTGGTCTCTGGTAGAACATGGAGTCTCTGCCCCAGTTAGATCGTGGGTAAGGCAACTAGGAGGGAACAGAACTAATGATACAGTGGGTGGGGTGCCGAAATAGTGAGAGAGTGGGGAATTTTGGGGGATAGGCAACTTACCTAGGCCTCTCACAGTCTGCTTGGTCTCTGGAAGATCTGAGAGTATCTACCCAAGGCTGGTCTCTGGAAAAACAAAGTATAGCAACTAGGAAGGTGGAAACCTAGAGACAGGATGGACAGAGACTAAGAGAGTGGGGGATTTGGGTGGGTGGGAAGACTACACCTGTACTTCTCTCAGTCTGCTTGGTCTCTGGTAGAGTGGGGAGTCACTTCCCCTGTCGGATGTTGGGGCACAGCAAGTAGGAGAGCACAGGACTTGGGTATGGTTTGTGGGCTGCTGAGATTGTGTGGAAGTTTGCCGGGCAGACTAACTCTCTGTTACTTTTCTAATGCTGTGAAGATACACTATGTCCAAGGCAAATTATAAAAGAAAGAGTTTATTTGGTCTCACAGTTCTAGTGAGTTGGATTCCATTATCTTGGTGGTAAGCATGACAACAGGAAACTAGGCAGGCATGGTACTGGTGCAGTAGTTGAGACTTTATATCCTGACCCATAGGCACAAGGCAGAGAAAGAGAGACAGGAAGAGATAATTGGAAATAATGTGGGATTCTAACCTCATCAAACCAACCCCAGTGACGTACCTCCCTCCAACAAGGCCACACATCCTTATCCTTGCCAAACAGTTCCACTAACCAGGGTTCAGGAATTAAAACAGTACATTCTCATGCAAACTACCAAAAACTTTTAAGATGTATAATTATGTTACAGGTATATATGTTGTGCATACCACCCCATTGATGGTATAACATGACCATCTGTCTCAAGTATCTGCTATCTTGACTTCCCTGTCATGATGGGCTAGCCCTTCATAAGGTTATCCAATATATACCTTTCTTCTTTAACCAACTTTTGCCAGGAACTTTATCACAGCAACAAGGAAAGCAACTAAGACAATATGCAAATTAATAAGTTTATATAGCACAAATAGAGACTTAAGGACAGAAATAACCTGATCATTTCAATAAATATAGTAATGGTCTTTGTAAAACAATGTACTCTTAAAGACAGAACCCATGCCCAGCAGTAGATGGGAAACAGAAAACATAATGGCGTTTTTGGATATGCCTTGTTTCATAATTCTTTGTCTGGAGATTCTTCCCTTTTTTTTCTTTTTCTCTTACACATCTTTTGCATATATATTACAATTTCTGGTGTGTTTTAATGGGATTGTTATGTGTGTGTATATGCATCTATATTTGTTACTTGTGCTTTTTCTTTGACTCTTTTTTCTTGTTTGTTTTGTTCTATTTTGGTTTGTTTATTTTTATTTTATCTTCTATTATTTTATTATTATTGTTAGATGCCTGTTTGTATTATAATGAGAGGGGAAAAAAGGGTGTATGTTGACAGAGGTTTCTGTCCCACCTGGTCCTGAAGCTGTTCAGACCCCCACAAAAAAACACACAGAGCCCTACATTAATTATAAACTGGTTGGCCTATTAGCTCAGGCTTCTTATTAACTAACTCTTACATCTTGCATTAACCCATAATTCTTTTTGTGTTAGCCACCTGGCTTGGTACCTTTAATCAGTGAGGCATTCTCATCTTTCATTTTCTGCATCAGGCTGGTGACTGACTCTATGTCTTTCTTCTTCCCAGAATTCTCTTAGTCTGGTCCCCCTGCCTATACTTCCTGCTATTAGTTCATCAACATTTTATTAAACCAGTACAAGTGACAAATCTTTACAGGGTACAAGACCATTGTCCCACACAGTAGATGTGGATTTGGGTGGTGGGGAGGATCTGCCAGAAATTGGGTGAAGGAATATTGTTGAAATAAGAGCACCGGAGCTGCGTCCCCATGCGTCCCCAGCACCCTGCCGCCCGCATGGCTAGCTTAGCTTATGACCCGAAATAATTACACGGAAACTGTATTCTTTTAATCACTGCCTGACCCATTAGTT
>NW_004949210.1:137325-139573 GCF_000317375.1 Microtus ochrogaster | reverse complement strand
TTAATAAGAAATCACTCCCACATCAGAATATCATAATCAGAATATATTGTTTCAAAAAAATCTATTTTCAATAAATTAAATAAAAAGTTTAAAATTGCTTCAGGATTAAAACTATGTAGAATCTAGGAACAGAACCTGAACTTGAACACACTAAAGGCTATGTATCAAAACCTATAACCAGTTGTGGTGTTTTGAATGAAAATGACCTCCATAGGCTCATATATTTGCATGCTTAGTTTCCAGATGGTGAACCCATTTGGGAAGGATTTTTAAGTGTGGCCTTTTTGGTGTAGGTGTAGCCTTGTTAGAGCAGGTATGTAACTGACAAGGGACTGTAAGTTTTAGAAGCCAATCCCAGACCCAGGTGCTCGCTCTATCTATCTATCTATCTATCTATCTATCTATCTATCTATCTATCTATCTATCATCTATCTATCTCTGTCTTTATCTCTGCCTGCTGCCTGTAGATCAGAATGCAAAGCTCTCAGGTATAACTACTGAGTCATGCCTATCTGCTTCCCACAATGATGATGGACTAACTCTGAAACTGTAAGCAAACCCTTGGTTAAATACTTTCTTTTATAATAGTGGCCATGGTCGTGCTATCACTTCACAGCAAAAGGATGGCAACTAAGACACGAACATTATACCAAATGGAGAAATATTAGAGTGTTTTTGATAAAATCAAGACTGAGACAAGGATGCCCACTCACCACTATTATTTAATATAATGCTTGATAATCTTAGTTAGGGTTTCTATTGCTGCAATGAAACACCATTACCAAAAAGCAAGTTGGGGAGGGTTTATTTGGCTTATACTTCCATATTGCTGTTCATCACTGAAGGAAGTCAGGGTATAAACTCAAACAGGGCAGGAGCCTGGAGGCAGGAATTGATGCAGAGGCTGTGAAGGGGTGTTGCTTACTGGCTTGCTTCACATGGGTTGCTCAGCCTGCTTTCTGATAGACCCCATGACTATCAGCCCAGGGATAGTACCCCCCACACACAATGAGCTGGGCCCTCCCCCATTGATCACTAAATGAGAAAATGCCTTCCAGCTGGGTCTTATGGAAGCATCTCTTCAGCTGAGGCACCTTCCTCTTATGACTCAGCTTCTGTCACGATGACACAGAAAACCAGCCAGTACACTTGACGTCTTGTCTAGATCACTAAGACAAGAGAATGAAACACACACAAGATACAAAAAGAAAGAAAAAGAATCATGTTATTTTTATTTGCAAATGATATGTCCTGGCTTTTTACTTAAAAGATCCTATATATGCTACTACAGAATTCTGCAATCTGCTAAGCAATTTTAGCAAAGTAGCAGTATACAAAAATCAGCATGCAAAATGAATGAGTAACCTCCTATATACAGAAAGTAAACTTGGTACAATAGAAACCAGGAAACATATCCTAGTCACAATATCTTCTAAAATTAAAATGACTGCGAATAAATATAATTGAGAAGGTAAAAAACAACTCAATAACAAAAACATTAAGAACCCGTTTTTGTTAGTCTTCATTGTCAACTGAATTAGAATTATAATCACTATAGAAACACATTTTTGGTATGTCTATGAAGTCATATCCAGCAAGATTTAATTGAATAGAGAAATCCCACATGGAACGTAGATGTCAACATCCCATGTACTGGTGTCCCAGACTAAATAACAGGAGAAAGTGGGCTGAGAATCAGTATTCATATTGCTGCATAACGATTTCCAGTGCAATGTGACCAGATTTTTCAAACACCTGCCAACATCATTTCTTTATTCATCAAGGAAATCAAAATTGAAATTGTGCTGTGATTACATCCTACCCTGTGTAGAATAGTATTAATAAGAAAACAGAATTCTTTTAAGGTAAATGATATCAAGGATATGCGCAAAAAGTAACATTCATACAGTGCTGGTGGGAATGTGAACTTGTAGAGCTACTGTGGAAATTAATATGGATATGCCTTAAAAACACTAAGAATTCATGGAAAATCATGTAAATCTGATAATTTGTGAGCTTCTGTATATATGCATTTTATGAACTTCCATATATATACACATGTATACACATATAGTGACATATATATGTACATACATATATAAAATTTAAATAGATTTGCCCTACACAGAGAATAATTCACCTTCCAAAAGTCATAAGTCATCAAATAAAAAGTCCAGTGGTAGGGGTTCTTATTCCTAAGATGTTTCTAAGATGTTTGCGGTGCAGTTGCTAGCCCCAAAGAGACGGT
>NW_004949210.1:116177-136555 GCF_000317375.1 Microtus ochrogaster | reverse complement strand
TCTGTGGTGCTTTCCAGAGCTTGAGTCTCCAAGGTTAGCACATAATGTTTTGGTTAACTTTAAGTTTTCTGTCTCAAAGTTTTTACTTCAAGGCCCTGTGAGAAAGGAGAAGCCTGAAATGGCTCCTGGCAGATGGTAGGAACCTACTGTTGAAGAAACAAAACAATTTGCTCATATGACTTGGAGAAACAAAGCTAGTACTGACATTAAAGCTTCCTTCCAACTGACTAACTTTCACAGTACTGGATGGTGCTATGTAGACTGCTGGGAGAAAGGAAGTCATCGGCAGTCTTGCTCGCCTATGTGTATATAGGACTCTGGTGTATGTGGTGAGGAATGCACACAAGTTCCTGCTCATGACTGAGAAACTATTGACAGTTGAGTCCTGTAAGAGGAAGAGGAATCAATTTTCTTCAGGAATGTGGTACCTGGTAGATTGACCATGCACCAGTGCATGGATCCACACTCATCTATATAAGGGCAGCATTAATTAAACTCACTGAATTATGAACTAATAATAATGGAAATTTGAATCAAATTACAATGAGATAGAATCCCACACTTACTAGAATAGCCTTTTTTATTAAAAATAGTTTTTTTCACACATCATATTTTGACTGTGGTTTCCCTTCCCCTAATTCTTTCCAGATCCTCCCCACCACTCTGCCCACTCAAAGCCACACTTTTTCTTGATCTCTCATTAGAAAAACAAACAGGCATATCAAATTTAAAAAAGAAATAAAATAATAATAAAATAAAATAACAAACAAATAGACCTGATTAGGACCAAACAAACAAATTAACAGGAAAAAAGAGCCAAAGAAGAAGCACTGGGTGCTCCATCATCCTCAGACCAGCTCTGCATCAGTGCCCCAGCTGCAAATACTCTCGTACACACAGCTCCATCTATGCATCCATATCACCCCAACCCAAACTACTGGAGGTGAAGAGGCAATTGTTTGAACTAAGGCTGTATTTTCATAGCAGACATACCAATGTTGCTTCTATAGATGATATTCTACTCTCAGAGTAGTACTGCAGACCAGCCTTGATGCCCTGAGCCATTGGGCTGAGTATCTTACAATTGAATGAGACCCCAGTCAGAGACAAGTGACATCTTTTTGTTGCTGTTTTGTTTTTTTCAAAATTTAACACTTTATTGATTCTTTGGGGATTTTACACCATGCATCTTGACCCTACTATCTCCCCATCCCTTCACAGTCACCCGACCTTGCAACCTCCCCACTCCCAATATAAAGCAAAATAAAATTTAAAAGAAAAAGACAAAAAAAAAAGAAGCACTGGGTGTCCATATAAATGCATACATACATACATTCACACAGAGAGATAAAAGTCAGAAACCATAATATATAAGCAAAGGACCAAAAGAATAAAAAAGGCAGGAAGGAAGGAAGGACGGACGGAAGGAAGGAAGGCTCAAACAATGTATTAGGAGACAAAAAAAAGGCCAAAAGAAACTACCGCAACAACAAAAACACTTCTCCAAAATTACCATTTTGTTTGTTTTGTGTTGGGCATTTACTGCTGGGCATGACTCTTCCTCTTAAATGTGTTTTGTATGCCCAGTGAAACTTTGTTAGACAAAACTAGTTTTTCCTTTGTGAGTAGTCATCAGTTGAAAATAGCTTCCGGGTTAGGGATGGGGTCTTGTGTCCACTTCCCATTTCAGTTCTGGGACCCTGTCTGGTTTAAACTGTGCAGGCCCTGTGCATGCTGCCACAGTCTCTGTGAATTCATATTGTATCACTCTTTTTGTGTCTAGAAGGCTTTGTTTCATTGCTATTGTTGTTCTTATTTTGCTGGCTTTCTTGTTTGCGGGGTTAGAGGGTAAAGACGTTATGCGGGAAAAGGAGACACAGACACGCGGCGGTCCCACGTGGGTGCACTTTAATGGGGGAGGGGTAACGACAATAAGGTACAGGTGTGCGGAAACGAAAGGGGGGGGAGGGATCGTGGTGACCCTCGCCTTTTAACGAGGAATGCAAAGGCTTCTGGGAATGTGTCCAGCAACCAGGGGAATGCTGGGAGCTGTAGTTTCGCAAAGAAACAACAGCTATCTTCCATTTTCCTGGCTCTTACAATCTTTCTACCACCTCTTCTGCAGGGTTACATGAGCCCTGAGGGCAGGGATTTAATGGAGACGGTCCATTTAGGACTGAGTGTCCCAAGGTATCTCACTCTCTGCACATTCTCTAGCTAGGGGTCTCTGTATTTGTTCTCATCTACTACAGGAAGAAGCTTCTCTGATAATGGCTAAGCAAGACACTGATCTTTGAGTATAGTAGAATGTCATTAGGAATCATTTTCTTGCTATATTGCATAGTGGAACAGTAGAATTTGGTCTCCCCTTATGTTAATGGCCTAATGAGTCTGAGGTTCTTGGCAAATCTAGCAGTGTCAGTCATGGGTTCCATAACTTTAAACTAGGAATACAAAGCCAGTGGGAGCTCCACTGGGTGTGCTTGCTTGGTTGCTTGATTTGGCATGGTTACACAACCTTCTTCAAAAGAAAATCTTTTTTACCGTGTTGAAATACTTTGGACTGTGTGGTCATTTTTTTTTTGCGAACTCAGACATTTTGCTACCCTTGGCTTTGTCTTCCTAATGCATAGAGCCCCTGTACTGCACTCTCAGTGGTCAGAATTCAGCCGCACATGTGTATGCAGTTGCCTAGTTTAAAGTTGATAAGCAGAACGTAATTTTTAGCAGAGAGTACAAACTTAAGGACATATTTTTATTCATATTCCTTGGATGAATTTTGAATCGCTGACAAGTGGCTTCTTTATATTTTTTTGGGGGGGGGTGCAATGAACTTTATTGATGGTGTTCAAGAGTGTAGGGCTCCCTAAGCCCCTCTTGCTATTCTGGGGGTCTGGGATGGAAACTGTAAAGGAGATGCTCAGTGTCAAGGGTTGAGTTAGGACAGGGACTGCTCAGCAGCCGAGGGCCTCTCTTGTGTCCTAGCTGGGATGGGTGGTCCAGGGTGGGTTTCTTACTCCTTGGAGGCCATGTAGGCCATGAGGTCCACCACTCTGTTGCTGTAGCCGAATTCATTGTCGTACCAGGAAATGAGCTTTACAAAGTTGTCATTGAGAGCAATGCCAGCCCCAGCATCGAAGGTGGAAGAGTGGGAGTCACTGTTAAAGTCAGAGGAGATGACCTGGTCCTCAGTGTAGCCCAGGATGCCCTTCAGTGGGCCCTTGGATGCCTGCTTCACCACCTTCTTGATGTTGTCATACTTGGCAGCTTTCTCCAGGCGGCATGTCAGATCCACGATGGACACATTGGGGGTAGGAACACGGAAGGCCATGCCCGTGAGCTTTCCGTTCAGCTCTGGGATGACTTTGCCCACAGCCTTGGCAGCACCAGTGGATACAGGGATGATATTCTGGGCAGCACCACAGCCATCTCGCCACAGCTTCCCAGAGGGGCCATCCACAGTCTTCTGGGTGGCTGTGATGGCATGGACTGTGGTCATGAGTCATTCCACGATGCCAAAGTTCTTCATGGATGACCTTGGCCAAAGGGGCTAAGCAGTTGGTGGTGCAGGAACCATTGCTGACAATCTTGAGGGAATTGTCATCCTTGTCATGGTTCATACCCATCACAAGCATGGGGGCATCGGCAGAAGGGGTGGAGATGATGACCCTTTTGGCCCCAACCTTCAAGTGGGCCCCAGCCTTCTCCATGGTGGTGAAGACACCAGTTGACTCCACAACATACTCGGCACCGGCATTCCCCCATTTGATGTTGGTGGGATCTCGCTCCTGGAAGATGGTGATGGCCTTCCTGTTAATGACAAGCTTCCCATTCTCAGCCTTAACTGTGCCTTTGAACTTGCCATGGGTGGAGTCATACTGGAACCATGTAGGTGAGGTCGATGAAAGGGTCATTGATGGCAACAACATCCACTTTGCCAGAAGTAAAGGCAGCCTTGGTAACCAGGCGTCCAATACGGCCAAATCTGTTCACTCCGACCTTCACCATCATGTCTCTGGAACAAGGCTGGCATTGCAGGAAAAGAAGCGGCTGTCTCTAGAACAGGGAGGAGCAGAGAGCCGCTTCTTTATATTTTTAATGAAGCTTTGTCTTGTTTAATACTTTATGATTAAATAAAAAACATTTTATTTACACTTCCCACAATTTTCCCTCTTTTACATTATACTTTTACTTTTTCTTCAAATTCAGTGACCACTGCCTGATTTTTCTGTTATATGATATTCATCAGTAGGATATTATGATAAGATAATTTTGGCAGTTATTGCTGTTGTGATTAGTCATTGGATTATGCCTCATTTGTATGGAATTACAGAACATCAAATTCTAATAGTGACTCATGGAGTATGACAGGATGGAGGTCATTACCTCATTGCATTTTCCAAACCATCATTTTATGGATTAGAAAAATGGCCATTTATTCTTTAAATATTCTACCAGAAAACTTGTAGAAATGAGTAACATTTTGAGCAAAGTGACAGGATACAGCAACAAAATCAAGTAGCCTTTCTATAAACTAGTAACAGACATACAGACAACAAGGTCTTAAACACATTCTCATTCATAATAACTAACCAAGGAGGTAATAGAGCTCTGCAATGAAAATGTCAAATCTCTGAAGAGATAAAGACACTAGAAAATGAAAAGACATATTATGCTCTTGGATTGGTAAGATTAATATTATAAAAATGAATATTAACCTATGAGTGAGTACATGTGATAATTGTCTTTCTGTGTCTGGGTTATCTCACTCAGAATAATGTTTTCTAGCTCCATCCATTTTCCTGCAAAATTCAAGATGTCGTTATTTATTTCTGCTGTGTAGTACTCCATTGTGAAATGTACCCCATTTTCCTTATTTATTCTTTGGTAGGTGGTTTTTAGACATAAAACAAAGAAAACCAGCCTGCAAATCACAATCCCAGAGAACTTAGACAACAATGAGGACACTAAGAGAGACTTACATAGATCTACTCTACATGGGAAGTAGAAAAAGACAAGATCTCCCGAGTAAATTGTTTGCATGGGGACCTTCGGGGACGGTTGAATGGGGGAAGGGAGAGGCAGGAAGGGGAGGAGAGAAAAATGTAGAGCTCAATAAAAATCAATTAAAAATGAATATTACCAAAAGCCATGCATATATTCAATGCAATCCAAATCAAAATTCCCATCTCACTCTTCAAAGAAATAGAAACAACTGTGTTCAAAGTCATGTAGAATCACAAAATTCACTGGATAGCCTAACAGCCCATAGTAATTAAAGGGACTCTTGCCAGCCTGAGCATGGCAGGCCTTGCCCTTCTCTATTCCCTCTGCCTTACTAAAAGCCATTAGATTGCATTCCTAAAGCTAGCCAACTAGGTCCATTCCCTTATTTGACTACTTCCTCCTCCTGAGACTGATTACTAAGGTCCATGTATCAAAGTATTGGAGTTCAGCAATCAAACCCCTCCCCCTTTCCCTCATCTAATTAGCATGCCCAATTAAAACTAAACACTTCATTCTAACACGGGGTTTCTCCTTTTACCTTTATAAGCCGCCATTTGCCTTTGAGTCATGTCTGTCTCCTCTCTATCCAGAGGCAGTCCTTTGTTCTCCAAGAACAGATACCCCTTCCCCTCCTCTCTTGTTCCTTTCCCCTCTTCCCTTATCCTCTGTCTCCTGACTTTGTCTCTTATTCCCTCCCCTTTGTCCCTCTGGTGCAAATCTCCTTTGTTCTGCATGTGAAAATAATCTATTTTCAATAAAAGGGAACAGATGAAAATAAAAAGAAAATATATAGTGAAGAGTTCAAACAATTTTTTAATTTATTTATTATGTATACAATATTCTGTCTGTGTGTATGTCTGCAGGCCAGAAGAGGGCACCAGACCTCATTACAGATGGTTGTGAGTCACCATGTGTTTGCTGGGAATTGAACTCAGGACCTCTGAAAGAGCAGACAATGCTCTTAACCACTGAGCCATCTCTCCAGCCCCTTCAAACAACTTTTTATATATGATACCAAACTCCATATTGTTAAGCCAATAAGAGGAATTTAAAAAAGAAGTTATGGTCAAAATATTGATAACTTGAATTTTATAAAGTAAAATTTATAATAACATGTAAAATAATGGCATAAAGTTCAACAGCTAATATTCCTTTCTGCCCAATCCATAAAAGACAAATAAAAAGAAACATGGGGCAAGGAATGTATATTAAAAAGTAGAAATCAAATAGCAAAATAATAACACAAATGTATATTTTACCAATGTTTAGAGTAAAGGCAACAATATCTACAAAACAGTAACATACTAAATTCAATAGTACATTAAAAGGGTAATATGCTACTGTCAAATGTGACTTAAATCTGGGATTCAAATGGTTCTATAAAATGAAACTCATTCAACAATATATATGTTGTTTACAGACAAAAGAGAGAAAAATAAGTGGTCACTTTAGTTATTGCAGGCAAAATTCAATATTTTTCATGATACTATCATTCAGTTAAACAAGAATACAAGACAGTTCCCTGAATACAGAAAGGCAGATATGAAAATCCCACTGGAGAAAGACTGAAAGCTTTTTATTGTCAGGATCAAGGAAGTATTTCAATCTTTGTCACTGTTGTTAAAATTAACATTGGACGTATTAACCAAAACATTAGGCAAGAAAGGTATTATATTAGGTTCAAATTGAAAGCAGAAAAGAAATGGAATTATGTATTTCCAGTTGGCATGACTTTATATAGAGAAACCCAGAAAGCTTTCAGAAGAAGAGTTTAGAATAATTCACTTAAACAAAGTTTAATAAAGCAAAATCTAAACAAAAAGTTCATAGTATTTTCATATGCAAAAGCCATCAAAACTGGAGATAAGAAAAAGCATTCCATTATTTATTTCATAAATAATTCCATGCTATTTAAAAATGAAAAAAGTCCTAAACAAAAACGAAAGATTATCTAAATTGAAAACTTGAAAATACAGGCAAAAAATACTAACGATCAAAAATGTAAAGACACATTATAATCATAGATTGTAACCGTGAATTATAGTTAAAATACATATACTACCCCAAATGGCCTATAGACTCAATTACATACCTATCAAAATTCTACTGGAATTTTTACATGAATAGGAAAATTTATTCTAAATTTCATATAAATTCTCAAGGAACCTGAATAATTAAAAAATTAAGTTGAAGAAATTATTTTCTTATTTTGAAACTTATTACCAATGTATAGCAATAAAACAATTCACTTCTGGAATGTGAAGAGAAGAATAAACTGGTCCAATAGAAGAGAAAGCTTACAGTATTTTTTTTTTTGCATGGTAGCCCATAACTTTATTTCTAGCACTTGGGACACAGAGGAAGGTGGACCTGTGATTTATAAACCAGCTTTGTCTACAAAATGAGTTCCAGGACAGCGAGTGGCTACACAGAGAAATACTGTCTCAAACAATTACAACATTGTCAGTGTGTCAGGGGACAGTCTCAACCTCACAATATTTATGCAGCCAAGTCTCCTCTACGGCACTATCTCTCCAACAACAATTTAACCATGCCTAGTTTACTAAAGATAAAAAATTAAGGTAAAGCTTCTTTATCCACCCCAAGAAATACACGAACTTGAGTTTTTCTTGCCTAATATCTCCACCTTTCATTGTGGAATCTAGGGTTATCATAATTTTTGACATGTCAGCATGTCTTTAAGTCAAGTTTCTGTTTGTTTGTTTTTGATTTTTTTTAAAAAGAAAACTTTCTTTTTTCATTATACATACCAAAGTTCCCACTTCCTCCCCTCCTCTCATTCCCTCTACATACCCTTCCACCCCACCCCCATCCAATCCTCAGAGAGGGTAAGGCATATTGCTTTGGGGAAGGTTCAAGTACCTCCCTACTATATCTAGGCTGAGCAAAGTATCTATCCAAAAAGAATAGGTTCCCAAACAGCCAGTACATGTAGTAGGGATAAATCCTGGTGCCACCGGCAGTGGCCCCTCAGTCTGCTCCAGCCGTGCAACTGTCAACCACATTCAGAGGAACAAATTTGGTCCTATGCTTGTTCCTTCAATATGGCGATTTCTCAGAAAATTAGGAAACAACCTTCCTCAAGACCCAGCAATACCACTTTTGGGTATATATCCAAAGGATGCTCAATCGTGCCACAAGGACATGTGCTCAACTATGTTCATAGCAGCATTGTTTGTCATAGCCAGAATCTGGAAACAACCTAAATGCCCCTTGACCGAAGAATGGATAAGGAAAATGTGTTACATTTACACAATGGAGTACTACACAGCAGGAAAAAAAACGACATCTTGAATTTTGCAAGAAAATGGATGGAGCTAGAAAACATCATTTTGAGTGAGGTAACCCAGACCCAGAAAGACAATTATTACATGTACTCACTCATAAGTGTTTTTTAAACATAAAGAAAAATAGCCTACAAGTCACAATCCCAGAGATCCTAGACAACAATGAGGACCCTAAGAGAGACATACATAGATCTATATATATGGGACGTAGAAAAAGACAAGATCTCCTGAGTAAATTTGGAGCATGGGGAGCATGGGAGAGGGTTGAAGGGGAGGGGAGAGGCACTGAGGGAGCAGAGAAAAATGTAGAGCTCAATAAAAAAAGGAAATTTGAAAATGTGAAACCAGAACAAAATTAGTTATAAATGATGACATTTATTAACTTATAATTTAAATAACATGAGTAAAAAAATAAAAAATAAAACAATTTGGTGACTGCTATCAGACCAACCACAGAAACATTACATCAGCTGTACATGGAAAGAATCCTGACAATTTTGACTAGATTTAACCTTGTCTTTCTTTAACTAGCTATGTGATTTTCAAGTATGTATTTACTATTTCCTTGCCCATAAAAAGAACTGTTTATTGGGACTGTAGCATTGACAACAGATGTCCAATATAAAGTTGCTAAATTACTCAATAAACTTAGTTAAAATAATGTATGTGAAGACCAGGCACACAGTAAGTGCCTAATAAGTATTTAAAGCATCGTGAATTTTGAAGAAATCTTCAATATATATTCTCTGTGTGATTTGATTTGGCTTTATCTTAATGTATCAAATGATTTTATATAGTTAATAGAGTTATACATGTTTGGTGTAGAAGATTATCAAATTACTTATATTTATAGACTGAGAAATGTCTTTGAATATTGGTAACATAATTATTAAGGACATGAGATTTTTCTCAGAATGATAAGACAGTAGCAAGAGGAAAATAAATAACTCCATCAGCCAGATTAGAAGAGAGTGGTAATCAAAGAAGAAAATATAGAAAAATAGTGAAACACCTTGAAATGCATAAAAATGTAAAAAGGTTAAATAAAACTAATAATTAGAGAGAATTTCATGCTGCTGAGTATTCTACATTTCTATAAAAGTAATATTTTGTGGAAAAATTAGCAATTGGCAGAAAAATACAGCTATTTCAATTGTATATAGCATTTTAGGATAATTATGATTGACTACATTTTATCAGGATCATTAAGTTTTAGCATCTTTTTTCAGAAATACATTCAAATCTTTCTGTTTAGAGATTACCATTTATAAATGATAGGGTGCATTTGTATACAAATGTATGTTTACTTTTGTCTTTTTAGAATGAATGATCATGTTTCTAAATCAAATAGAATGTACTTACTTAGAGGTGGCCTCCCAAGGTACTCAATGTCTACTATAGTTTCATTATTTGAGAGGCAGGTTGTGTAGTGTGTGCTTTAGAGGATTTATCACTTATCTTTACTAAATGATGATACTCGGGATAGAATCAGGAGCACATAAATACAAGCCTCAAAGGGGTCAACAATCTAAATTCAAACATTAAGGACCTTTAAATGGAAATGAAAAGTTGGAAAAGGAAAGCACAAAGTAAATCTTAAAAGAAAATCATGAAAGTGAAGACAAACAAAAGGGAATCAAAGAATCTAAAATTTAGATTGAAAAGAAAAACAAAATTGACAAAAATTGGAGTAGCAATGAAAAAAATAGAGTATATATACTTATATATATAAATATTTAAATATATATAAATAGAGTATATATACTTATTAAGTAGAGTATATATATATACATATATATGCTATGAAATGAAAGTAAAAAATATGTTAGTCTTCTGTAGAAACAATGAAACAATTGTAGTAGAATATAGTAAGTTGGAAAGTTTAATAACCTAGATGACATGTACAATTTCCTAGAACCCAAATGTACAACTATCTGAAGAAAAGTAAGAAGCCAGAACATAACCATGACAAATAAAAATATTAATTACATAGGCAAAATTCCCAACAAATAACAAGACTGTGTGGTTCACTATGACTTCCACTAAAGACTTAGATAAGTACGTAGTGCAGTTGTGTATCCCTATAATCATAGCACTTGAGAGGAGGCTATTTTAGCAAGTTCCAATCCAGGTTGTGTTATATATGCAGATCTTATAAGAAAGAAAGAAAAAGGGTACAGTTATGTTTTTGTAAGCTCTTTAAAAAAATAGTTGAAAACACTTTTGACTCATTTTATAAGACAGAATTAACATGGTAGCAAAGCAATACACTGAAATCACAAAAAGGAAGTCTACCCCTTTTGAAAATAAACAGAATTATTTAGTAAAATAGCAGCACATTTAATTTATTGATATATATTTAGATAAAATCATACTTAATAAAAGTGTAGTATTTATCTCAAAAATGCTAGAGTAGGTCAAAATAAACATAAATGTTCCACATCAGAATAGAAATAAATCTTACTAAAAGGACTCAACTAAAAATGGGGGGAAATCTATTTGCCTGAATATGGACGATGTACATAATCAAGAGTTGAAAAGATGGCCTGCCAGGTGGAGGAGGGCCATATAGACCGGTCTTTATAATTGTGGTCCCATCCTTGGGGGTTATAATCCGGGTGGAGGAGAGACACAAATCCAATCCTGCGCTCCCTGGGGTGGCCCTGTAAAGGGGTTTTGACGTTGGGCCACTCCCCTTACATTGGGCGCCTGTGTTTGAGCTGGCTGGTACAGAATTGGTGAGTAAGGGCCCCCAACCAGGGCCCCTTTCCGGTTTCCCTGAACCCCAGTAGCAGAGACAGGGGCTAGGGGGTTGTCCATATTATCGGTCTTGGATTTGCATTCACTTGCCCAATGTCTGCCCCGCCTGCATCGGGGGCAGGGTCCCCGGGGGGCCACCCCCTCTGTTCTCAGGACCATTTTGATTATTTCCAACCATTGGTTGAGAAGGGCATTCTCTTGCAAAATGTCCCAGCTGACCACAGGCGAAACATGTCTTCCCTCCAGGGCGAGAGTGTCCCCTTTGTCCCTGAAATACTGCGCCAATGGTCAGGCTGATTGACTTTGATAGCTGATGGCCAAAAGTATCTACCTCATTACACACTTTAATCATACCAGAAACATCAGTGTCCCTCATTTTTCCCCTTAATGCAGCTTTGCATGCTGTATTGGCATTTTCGAAGGCGAATTGTTTGACCAAACTCCCTTCCATTTCCTCCGGCCCCAAGATCCTTTCTGCTGTTTCTTGGAGCTGACCCATAAACTGGGCATATTGCTCCTGAGGCCCCTGAATGATCTTAGTGAGCAGGGTGGTAGTGGCGCCAGTGGAGGGAACTGCCCTCCAAGCTGCCAGGGCAGCCTGCGCTGTCTGGGAAAGTATTCCTGATGATAATCCCCTTTGCCTCTTTTCATCCACAAACTTGCCTTTGCCAGCGATTTTATCAGCTGTCCAGGAGGCAGTCTGACTTAATGGGTTTCTTCTATTTTTGCTAGCAAGGGCCTCAGGCCTATCGAGAAACTCAGGCTTCCAGGTCAGGTACTGCCCTCTAGTCAGCACTGACTGGACCACCTTGCTCCATTCTATAGGCAACATAAATCCTTCTCCTGCTAATCCCTCCAATATAGAAAAAGTAAAAGGTGCATTTATCCCATAATTTTTAACAGCAGAATGAAGATCTTTAATATGTTTAATTTTTAATTTTTTTATATATGGGCTGAAAGGTTTCACATTCATTTTGTTCAGGTTCTTCCTCCAAATCAGAGTCCACCTGATCTTGATCATAATTGTCCTCTTGTCTTGATTCTAGCCCCAGGGGGTCTACTGTGGTATCAGGTTGAGGCACAGCAGCCTCCCCCGCTTGTCTAACCTGTGACCGGATCAGGACTGAATAAGCCATTTTACGATTAAGTCTAGAGTTTGCCTGTCTGTCTAAAGTCAGGCCCTTTCCCATAATGAATTGTAAGTCCCGAATCTGAGAGGAAAGGTCTGAGAGTTCATGTGGTATTGTAAGCACTTGCTTGAGACCCCCTATTTGCGCCTTAAGGGCAGCCTTTGTATTAAACAATTCCTGAATCAAAGGAGTGGGCAAAGGCATGCTATTGGGTTTGGCCAAGGCGTAAGGCAGCGGCACCAGAAATCTTTTTTGGCTGACTGAGAAAGACGCGAGGAGCTTTACCTCCTCTGTCATAACTCTCTTCCCCATATCTAGCCATTTTTTCCTGTAGCTCATTCTCAGACTCTGAATCCAAAAGCTCCAAATCTCTCCGGCTGGGTTTGGTTTCATCTTTTTTTTTTTTTTAAGCGGCCAGTGAAGGATAAATGCCTTTAGGCGTTTTTTGGTTCTTATCTCCAGCGGACACAGTCCCCTTTTTGGAGAGCTATTGTAGGTTTAACAGGTCCTGGGAAGGGGCCTCGGGAATACTAATTATAACCGAAGGACAGGGGGAAGGGCTCTCATTCTTGTTATCTTTACGAGTTGGCCTGCGGGAGGCCTCTAAGAATTCAGTGACTATTGTTAAGAGACGGGAACCATCCCCTCCCTTTTCTGGACTATTTACTACGTCCCTGATCAGGAACCAGTAATTAAGAACAATCTCTGGCACATAATTACCTGCTTTAATCATCATCTCACTAAGATCTTTGCCCACCTTGTCCCAAGTTTTAGGGTGTATTTTTGGGCTGGTTAAAACTAACCAAGGGCATTTTTCATCTATAAAACAAAAAAATTCAGCTAAATCTCTCTTACTCCCCTCTCCCTGAGTGACTGTTTAAATTCTTGTATGAATTTCTCTTCCTTTGAAAGTGATTGTCTCTGTCTCCTTTGGTGGGTGGACCTTGGACCTCCCACAGGTCAGGGAACCCTGATTGCTCTTCCAGCTGATGAAGGAGGGGGACTTGATCAGGGGAGGGGGAGGGAAATGGGAGGCGGTGGCGGGGAAGAGGCAGAAATCTTTAATAAATAAATAAATTTAAAAAATAAAAAAAAATAAAATGGAAAGTGATTGTCCCATGTCCTGCAGATCTGTCCGAGTCCTACAGCCAGCAGAACCTTCTCTTTATTTTTGTTGCCCCGGGACCACGCTTCATCGTCTGAGAGTTGGCTGTACTTCAAGTCCCTGGTTCGGGGGCCATTGTAACCCGCCCAGCAGGTCCAGTTATTCCAGGGTCTGAAGGGGCACTACCTGAAAGAGAGCAGCAGGTCCAGTTATTCCAGGGTCTGAAGGGGCACTACCTGAAAGAACATGGGCGAGAAAGGGAAAGAAGACCAAGCAGGCAAACAGGATTCTCTTCTCAATTTGTCAAGGTCTTCCTTTATTGAAGCAAGCTTTAGTCTTAAATATTCCTCAGTGAGGAACTCGGGAAGGGGGAACTGGAGAAGGGGGAAGGGATTCAGCAGCTCAGCTTGGCAGCTAAGCAGGACAGTTGCAAGGTCAGTGGCTAGAACACCTGCTGTTAGCAGCAAGCAATGAAAACACTCCTTGGTGCTTTCCAGAGCTTGAGTCTCCAAGGTTAGCACATAATGTTTTGGTTAACTTTAAGTTTTCTGTCTCAAAGTTTTTACTTCAAGGCCCTGTGAGAAAGGAGAAGCCTGAAATGGCTCTTGGCAATGGTCAGCATCATTAGTCAGTAGGGAAATGCAAAATTAATACACTTAACTGTCATCAGCATAGCTATAATAATTCATAAAATCATAAATTTTGTGCTAGTGAGAATGTGGGGAGATTAGTAAAATACATTTCTTAGTGAAAATATAAAATAGTGTACATCTTTTAAAAAGCAGTTTTGCATTTCCTTATAGAGTTTAAATATGAAGTTATCATGTGCCATAGAAATTCACTTTCTGTATGTAGAATCTTTTAGAAATAGTTAAAAATATTCGAACATATGTAAAGCATAAAAGGTTTGTTACTATAAACATTTGTTTATAGAAATATTATTTAAAATCCCCACCCAACTGTCCATCCATTGATGAACATCTAAATACAATGTACTCTAACCATCCAATAGAATATTATTCAACAGAAGGAAATCTGGTGATGAAACATACGTCAATGTAAATGAATATTAGATGCATTATGCTAAGTGAAAAAGCCTTACACAGAAGGTCGCATATTATTTGTCACCATTTAGTATGAAATATCCATGGAAGGAAAATTCATACAAATCAAAAGCAAATTAGTGGTTGGGAATAATTAGGACAAAAGGAGAAACTACTGGAAGTCTAAATATGTTCAGCTTTCCTTTTGGAATTAAGACAATATTTAATATTAGACATAAATGACCTTTGGATAACAATGTGAATGTATTAAATGCAACCAAACCCTGAAATGGCTAATTGGTTAATTTTATGCTACATTATATAAAACAATGTTTTTGTGCTGTGGGATAACCTTTCTGTATGCTGTGAATATGTTTTATTACCATTGGTTAATAAAGAGCTACTTTCGCCTATAGCAAGGCAGAATAGAACCAAGCAGGAAATCCAAACATAGATACAAAAAGAAGAAGGGTGGAGATCGAAGAAACACCAGCCAGCTGCCCAAGAAGCAAGATGCTGGTAGAGTGGTAATGCCACATACATGTGGCAATACATAGGTTAATAGAAATGGGTTAATTTAAATGTAAGCGCTAGTTAGTAATAAGCCTGAAGTATTAGGCCAAGCGGTTTATAATTAATATTAAGTCTCTGAGTGCCTATTTAGAAGTGGCTGTAGCACCCAGGGGAGGGGCAGACAGCACAAAAAAAGCCTCTGTTTACATTTTTGCTTATTTCTAAATCAAAATTTTAAGTTTGTATGTGTTTATAATAGACAGCATAATGGCTTAATACTTGTATACCTTATGAAAGATTAATTCAGTCTATTTAATATGCTACCTACCAATTTTGTCATTTTGTGCAAAGAATGCTTCAAATCCGTTGTCTTAAAAATTTTTTAAGTATACAATACATTGTTATTAACATAATTCCCATCTTATACAAAAAAAAATCTTGATTTATTCCTCCAATCTGATAGTTTTTATCCTATTATCAAATCTCCCAGTTGTAGACATAAGTTTCTGTCCTGCCTGGTCCCACAGCTGTTCAATCCCAAATAAACACACAGATGCTTACATTAATTATAAGCTGGACTATTACCTCAGGGTTATTATTAACTAGCTCTTACAACTTAAATTAACCCATACTTCTTGTCTGTGTTTAGCCGTGTGGCTTGGTACCTTACTCAGTGAGGCATTCTTATCATTCTTCCTCTGTGTCTGGCTAGTGACTGACTCTCTGCCTTTCTTCTCAGAATTCTCTTAGCCTGGTCTCCCTGTCTATACTTCCTGTCTGGCTACTGGCCGATCAGAGTTTTATTAAACTAAGACAAGTGACAAATCTTTACAGTATACAAGAGCATTATCCCGCAGCACACAGTCTTGTCTTTATCTTTATTTCATGACAAAGACCTTCAGTAGGCCACCACTGAGTATGATACAGGCTGTGGCCTTTGCTATATGACACTGTTGTGTTAGGGTACAGCACATCTATATCTAAGTTATTAAAAAACAATTATCATGAAAGAATGTTAAAGTTCGTTAAATGTTTCTCTGCATCTATTGATGAGATTTTTCACACAACAAAAAAATTCAAAATTTACTGTAAAATTGCAAAATACCACAGCAATAATAAAATGCTAAGTAGAGCAAAACAAAAGTTTTTGTGCTATCTGTAAAAAATAGAATGGATCACCTTCCTGACTTCCATTCTATCATATTATAAGGTAACACACAGAGATTAAAGGATATTGTAGTTTGTGTTGCCTAGCCCTCGTCTCAAGAAAACTGAAATTACTCAGGTGGCTTTGATTGAGTTCATCTCACTTTGTTCTCTATACAGCACAAATATGTTAGGTTTTTGTTTGTTTTAATAATATTTTCATTAATTTTTGGAGAAATTTTACACAGTGGGCTTTAATTATTTTCACACACATCTTCCCCAGCACTTCCTTAAACGTACCCTCTCCACCCTCATATGTCTCTACACCCACCTTCTTTGTTTTTCTTAACTCCCATTGAGTCTAATTTGTTGCTCACTTATTCTTGGGGCCTGCCCTAGAATGTTGTCACACCATTAAAGAAAAATGACTCTCTCTCTTTTTGCTAGTAGCTACCAAATGCCAATAGCTCCATAGCTGCTAGGGGTGGGAGTTAAGGACCGCCTCCCCTCTCCATGCTGAGCCTGTCTGGCTTGAGCTGGCACAGGTGTTGTGCATCTTGTCATAATTGCTCTAAGTTTATATATGCAGTTGCCCTGTTGTGTCTGGAAAACAACAGGTCCTTGAAGTTGTCCACCACCTATCACTCTTATAACCTATCACTCTTAAAATCTTTTAACTCCCTATTGCTCAAAGATTGCTGATCCTATATGATCCAAATGTTTTATCAGAGGACTTTATGCTACCAGCCTCCAGTATATAACTCCGAGATTGGGCTGAGAAGAAGCATACAGAATATCAAAGAATGAGAAAATTATCTGGACTTTAAGTAAACAATATTTAAAAACTGCTGCTAAACCAAAATTGCTAGGAAGTGTTTGCGGAATGTCTTATAATAGCCCCAGACTAAAAGGAAAGTCCACCATACATTATATTAAGCATCAAGGAGTGTATGCAGCAAAATAAGAATTTGCATTGAACTGACTTTTAACATTCTACAGCTGTAGAAGAGTTAAAAATAGGTTGTTACAAAGAGTAGCAAAAATACATGGTGAATGTTGTAAGTTTTATAAATAGAAATTGTTTCACAGCTAATATAGAGTGAAATCTTGAACTTACAGATCATCCAACTGGAACTTTATTTTTAGGCTTGGAAAAAGTTAATTTCTGAGTAACTTCGTTCATGTTGAAAACTAATGTACTTATGTCTATTATAAATCCATTTAATCTTTTTGAGAAAATAGTCTTAATTAAAGAGTGTAGGATTTCAAAAGAAGGAACTCCTCATGTACAAAATTTGAAGCAACAAGTTATCCTTTACCAGTCACAATACATAATGAATAAAATACATATTCCATTTTCCCAAATTCCAAAATAAAGGCACCACAAATTACCACAAAAGCTTCAGTATCCAAGGCAAATATTTGCCATTTCTCATGCCATGATCTTTGTCTGAAATATTCACCTCTCTCTATATATGTGTGTGTATAAATATATAATACATTTAGAATATATTGCCTGGCGGTGGTGGCGCACGCCTTTAATCCCAGCACTCGGGAGGCAGAGGCAGGCGGATCTCTGTGAGTTCGAGGTCAGCCTGATCTACAAGAGCTAGTTCCAGGACAGGCACCAAAAGCTATGGAGAAACCCTGTCTCGAAAAATCCAAAAAAATAAAAAATAAAAAAATAAAATATATGTGGGGAGAGGTTATAGAGAAGTGCAGCTTTTCTGGAGGAAACGCCACAAGAACAGGCTTTGAGAGTTTAAAGTTTTACCCTATTTCCGGTTCACTCTATTTTTCAAGCTAGTAGTTAAGGATGTGAACTCTCAGCTTCCTGCCCAGGCCATCACACTTGATGCCCTGCTTCCCCACCATGATGAATTAAAGTTTACCCATGTCCTTTTGTAACTCATTTTGTCAGATCTACATATCTGTAGATATGTCACATTTGCTTTTCCATGGCTGTTGAAGGACATCTTGGTTGCTTCCAAGTCTTATAAATTTTAACAAACTCTTATATAAATATTTGCATTTACTAGGCTTCATCAAGAAACTATATGATTTTGGCTATTTTATTGATAGGAAAATTTTTTTCCTGGTTTCATGTCCTTATTCATTATTAATCTCTTGTGGCTTTCTGTTTCTTTGATATTCATTCTCACTAGTTTCTGTATTCTAGGAAATTGTCCACTTTTTATATTAGTCAAATTTAGACATGGACTTATTGATGAAAGTTGTCTATGATCCTTTTATAGCTGTGGTATTAGTTAGTTGCTCCTCTTTCACTTAGTGTTAAGAAAAAAATAAGAAGGGCAGCTTGGCCGGCACAGGGAAGTCCAATTAGCTCAAATCAAACCAAATCAAATGCCCATCATTTTATTAAGTACAGTGCTCTTGGGTGGCTGAGCACATGGAGGGGAAACAGGAGAGCAGGGAGCCCATGCAAGTCTGGAACCACATGTTTCTCCTCTGGGAGCCCACTTAAATACCCTATGGGAGTGGTCCTGACCCCTCCCTGGGGCATTCTGGGATTTGAAGTCCAAACCCATACAACTCCCTGGCCAGGGGGGCTGGGATGGAAGCCAGGGGCTGGGGGCTACACTCCAGACTTAACACTTAAGTTATTTGAAATTTCTTTCATTGTTCTCTCTTAGTCTATCAGTTTTTTCCTTTTTTCTTTTCATATTTTTTATTTAAAAAAATCACTTTTCATTTTACATACCAACCCCACTTCCCCCTCCTGACCCTTCACCTGCTCCTTCCACTTCGCTCCGTCCTACTCCTCATCAATTCCTCAGAGAAGGTGAGGCCTCCCCTGGGGAGTCAACCAATCTATCCCCAGAGGAAGGTTGTATTTTTTTTAATTATTGGATGGTAAATTACCATACACATTGAAACACTTACAGGCTATTGCCACTGTTATTGGTTACCCTCCACAACCTGACTATAAGAACCTATTGCTGGCCAGGCAGTGGTGGCTCAAGACCTTAATCCCAGCACTTGGGAGGCAGAGGTAGGCAAATCTCTGTAAGTTTGAGGGCAGCCTGGTCTACAAGAGCTAGTTCCAGGAGAGGTTCCATAGCTACGTAGAGAAACCCTGTCTTGAAAAACAAAAAACAAACAAAAATAATCTATTGCTGAAGTCACCACATACTGAGTCATAGAGCATTGGGAAATCTAGCTGGTACCCATCTGAAAGCTTTACATGCGTGCACTGGCTAGCTTTCAGTGATGGAAGGTACTATGAACACTGCCAAAGGAGGAAAGTTCTCTTCAGTCTCATCCAGCTGTGAACTAACTCTCTGACCTATAATAATGAAAATCCTGGCAAGATATCTCCACTGGTACAACAGTAGAAAGGATATCATGAGATTAATCAACTAATTATTTTTTACTGCATTTCAGACATGCTCTACAAGATTAAACCAATACCTGTCAAACAAGAAGGTCTCTGATTTTCTGGGACTACTACTACTATTTTTGATAAAATAACATGTAAACAATTTCTACTGACTTATTGCTATATGCATAGTTTAGTGCATCACTCAGCCCTCATCAGAGGAGCTTCTTCTTGCAGTAAATATCAATTAATGTAGAGATCCAAAACTGGTCATCATGCAGAAAATAAGAGACTTTGGACACTCATCACTAAATGGGACAGCTATAACTTACCATTCCCCTCAAGGTTCAGGGATCTTCACAGAAGAAGGGAAAAAAAACATTGGAAGAGCCGCAGGTGGTAAATGGTTTCAAGGAAACATCATCTAGATATAACTGGGCAGACTCACATATGAATTCATAGTGACGATTAAAGCATGTGCAAGAGCTGTATAAGGCAGACACAATCTCAGTATGGAGGACTGGGAGTGACATTGTAGTCCTCAGCCACAGCTGAGGAGCTATTAGAGCGGGAATGCTGCTGGGAAGTGGAGTCAGCTTGCTTTTCTGTTTTGTTTTGCTCTGGTTTTTGGAGACAGAGTTTCTTCATATTGCTTTGGAGCCTATCCTGAAACTAGCTCTGTAGACAAGGCTGGTCTTGAACTCATAGAGATCCGCCTGCCTCTGCCTCCCAAGTGCTGGGATTAAAGCCACGCACCACCACCACCCATCGAGTCAGTTTTCTTTAATGGTGTTATACCTGATATATTAACTAAACTCTATGGTAGGTCCCATGCTCAGGAGTAGTTGACCCAATGTATTAAAAAGGAAGACACAATGTGTAGAAAGAAAGAAAGAAAGAAAGAAAGAAAGAAAGAAAGAAAGAAAGAAAGAAAGAAAGAAAGAGATAAAGAAAGAGATAAAGAAAGAGATAAAGAAAGAGATAAAGAAAGAAAGAGATAAAGAAAGAGATAAAGAAAGAGATAAA
>NW_004949210.1:108963-116077 GCF_000317375.1 Microtus ochrogaster | reverse complement strand
AAAGAAAGAGATAAAGAAAGAAAGAGATAAAGAAAGAGATAAAGAAAGAGATAAAGAAAGAGAATGGGAAGATGGGTAGGTAAGGAGGTAGGGGTGGAGCTTAAAGGAGTTGTGAAGAAGTGATAAATATGATAAAAATATACTGTATGAAATTCTCAAAGAATTAATAAAACCATTCATTTTTGAAACTTTAATAGAAATTTTAAGATTATAACTTATTGCATCATTTCTCCCTTTCTTTTGTCACTCCAAATCCTCCCATGTGTTCTGTCATGTTCTCTTTTAAATTCATGACTTCATTTTTTATTAATTGTTGTTGCATACATAAATATATATGTATATGCATATGTAAATATATGTAGGTATATTCCTAAATACACAAATACAACCTGCTCAGTCTATATGTTACTTGTATGTTATAAGGGCTAATTTGTATGTATGGTATCAGGTATTGGCTAACCAATTGGTGTGCTCTTTCCTAAGGAAGATCATTTTTTTCTACTCACAGGATTGCTGGTTTGCATATGGTTCTTTGTATAGAGTTGAGAGATCTCTTGTGCTTCCCCCAACCCCCAGTCCACATTAGCATGTCTATTGCTGTTCTTGTTCAGGTCAAGTTTAGGAAGTCATCATGTTGGTAAGACTGTATTGGGATAGCTTCTGACATTCCTAGGAAGCCAATCTCACAACAAACTCCCCGTTTTGCTGATTCTTAGAATTTTTCCACACCCTCTTCCACGATGATACTCCGATTCTTGGGAGCAGGAGTTATAGTGTAGAAGTATTACTTGGGACTTGGCTCTCTAACTGCATTTTGGCCACGTGTGGTTTTCTATAGTCATATCTGTCTCTTACAAAGAAATTTTTTGATGAGGGGTGAGGACTATACTTAACCTGTGGTTGTAAGGACAGATATTTGGAATGTAGCTAGGTAGTATACTGATTTAGTAAAGTGGCAGTTGTAGGTTCTACTCCAAGATGTATGATTTCACTAACATTAAGGAATTAGCTAGGCTTCCAGTACTAGACATAATTTAGCACTTGTGGAGTGGGTCTTAAGTCCAACTAGAGGATTTTTGGTTTCAGAGAAGGTAGGCATGCCATTACTGTATCTGGTCATTGATGTGGCTCATAGGTGTCATAGGTGGTTTCATCTGTCAGTTGCCTCCCTTGTTTGGAAGAGTGCATGATGCCTTCTGGTACCATGAAAGCTAGCTTTCAGGGAGAAGTCTTTTCTTTTTTTTTTTTTTGGTTTTTCGAGACAGGGTTTCTCTGTGGTTTTGGAGCCTGTCCTGGCACTAGCTCTGTAGACCAGGCTGGTCTCGAACTCACAGAGATCCGCCTGCCTCTGCCTCCCGAGTGCTGGGATTAAAGGCGTGTGCCACCACCGCCCGGCAGGGAGAAGTCTTTCAGGTCAGTTCCAGCTCAGGGTCTCTTGGTTCTGTGTCTCAAGTTCATGGTGTTGAAGCAATAAGAATTTACCTTCCACCTCTGGGGGCCAACCAAAGACAATAGCAAGAGGCTTTAATTTTTTTGGAAGTCTATTGGGCAACCCTAGCAAAAACTAAAAAGAGTACTTCTCATGTTTGCCAAGGCTTTCTTAGTTAGGCTTTCTATTTCTGTGAAAGAAATAAAGAAAAGACCACAGCAATCCTTATTAAGGAAAACATTTAATTGAGGTGATGGCTTACAGTTTCAGAGGTTCAGTCCATTATCATCATGGTGGGACATGGTGGTGTACAGGCAGACATGGTGCTGCAGAGGTAGCTAAGAGTATTACATCTGCAGGCAACAAATTGGACTATGACACTTGGCGATATGTTGAGCATAGGAGACCTCGAAGTCCACTCCCACAGTGGCGGCGCACCTCCTCCAACAAGGCCACACCTATGTCAACAAGGCCATACCTCCTAATAGTGCCACTCCCTTGAGATTATGGAGGCCAATTACATTCAAACTGCTACAATGGGAAAAGTTTGTTTAAATCATCTATGTATATTTTTACAGCATTGCATATAGTATAGGCATTTGGGGTACACAGGTGAGGGTATGATTCCTTACAAAATTTTGACATCTTTACTGTTGTTTCACCTCCTTCTAGCCTGTACTTATCTCCTTCCACATCCCTGATTATAGTCCCCCATTTATCCTACCCTTAATATCAATTGTACCCTGCTATTATCCTATTTATTACAGCCTTACCCCACCCTGGCTTTACTCCCTTTTTACTCACCTGATTTCTGAAATTACTCCAGGATATATATTTATATTTAAGGACTTGGAGCTAGGATCCCCCAATAAGAGTGAACATATGACTTTTTTTTTCCAGGTTTGGGTTACCCCACTCTATAAACTTTCTAGTTCCATTTACCCAAATTTTTTTTCATGATTTAATTTCTCTTTGCACCTTCATGGTATTCCATAGTATGTAGGTACTACATTTTCATTCCATTTATCAGTTTAAGGGCATTTGGGTAGTTTTCATTTCCCAGCTCCTGGGAACAGAGCAGTAATGAACATGTCTGAACAGGTATCTATGGAATAGCTTGCTGAATCCTCTAGGCATGTAACAAGGAGTGCTGTAGCTTAGTCATATGGTGGATTTGTTTTTCTCTTTTAGTAATGCTCCAAACAGATTTCCAGAGTGGCTGAAAGCATTTGCTATCTCCTCAACAGTGAATGTGGCCTTTCCCCCCACATCCTCCGTAGCTTTAGATGTCCATTGTTTTGTGCATCTTGCCAATCTGACCCAGATGAAATCTCAAAGTTGCTTTGATTTCCATTTAATAGTTTTGGATGATCATTTTAATACACACACACACACACACACACAAATAGTTGATAAAAGGGGCCATGAGTATTAAAAGAGAACAAAGAGAAGTATATGGGGTATTTGGAGGGGGGAAAGGGAAGGGAAAACTTACATAATTATATTATAATCTCAAAATAATAATGAAAAGGGTTCTCAGATCAATAGCTTAAAGCACTTTAGGTCCTAATAAAAACAAAAATAAGACAAACTAAAAAAAAAATAAGTAGACAGCCATAAAGGACAATGTGAAGAAATATTAGTGTTTTTCAAAGGCCCCCACCATTTTTTAATCTATTGAGTTGCTCACATGATTTCTCTGCTTGAGTCCAATTATGTGAAAAACTATATTTATTGATTTACACATGTTGAGCCATCCAAACATGTCTGTAATAAAGCCAACTTAATCCTAAAGGATCGTCTATCCTTTATTATATTTTAATAAATTTTTCCATTGACAAATCTTTAAGTGTGTATAATGTGTTCTGGTTACTCGCACCCCTTTTCTCTATCATCTACCTTTTACCACTTTCAAATGCTTTGCTCGTCTACAAGTCCCGTTCTCACATTCATGTTGTTGTGTTGTTGTTGTCTTGTGACTCACTGAGTTTAATCAGGTCCATCTGTGTAAGAAGGATATCTAGCTATCCATTGGAGCCTGGTGGCTTACCTGTGGGTGTGTGACTGAAAACAATGACTACCTCTCCCCTCCCCTGGATCACCAGTAGCCAACAGCTCTTCCTGCTGAGCAGGCCTCAAATTCAATCAGAGTGGGTGGCAACCTCTATAATAATTATGTCTTTTGCCGGGCAGTGGTAGCACATGCCTTTAATCCCAGCACTCGGGAGGCAGAGGCAGGCGGATCTCTGTGAGTTCGAGGCCAGCCTGGTCTACAAGAGCTAGTTCCAGGACAGGAACCAAAAAGCTACGGAGAAACCCTGTCTCGAAAAAATAAAAAAATATAAATATAAATAAATAAATAAATAAATAAATAAATAAATAAATAAATAATTGTGTCTTTGTTGTGCAACTGAGAATATCTTGTCTGGTTTCTTGGTAGTGTAGCTTATAGGGATCACAGTTGGGTAAGACCACTGATGCTTTTGCTCACTCAGCAGCCTCCATAGCTCCATAGCACCTTTCAGCACTATGAAAAGCTAGCCAGAAAGAAGAGTCTCCAACTGAATTCCCTTTGATTTCTTTACATGTTTAAATAAATATCTGAGTATCATCAACGATAGGGTTTATCAAGTGTTCTGGTGAGAAATGAAGAGTAATTGCAAGAACCCATTTGTAGGCCTCTTTGGCCTCCCTACCAACTCATAAATATTTATCTCACAAAATCTTCAAGCTAGACAAACCTTTATCCAAACCAACCAAAAGGCAGAGAGAGAATATCCAAATTAACAAAATCAGAAATGAAAGGGGGGAACATAACAACAGACATGGAGGAAATCCAATTAGATCATATTTCAAAAACCTGTACTTCCCAAAATTGGATAAATTAAAGGAAATGGAAAATTTTCTGGATAAATATGACTTACCAAAATTAAATCAAGACCAAATGAGCAAATTAAATAGACTTATAACTGCTAAACAAAACCTAAATATCAATGAGGACGTAGTAAAAGACAAGATCTCCTGAGTAAATCGGGAGCATGGGGACCATAGGAAAAGGTAGAAGAGGAGGGGAAAGGAAGGGAAGGGAGCAGAGAAAAATGTATAGATCAATAAAATCAATAAAGAAGGTTTGTCAGAAGTCTCCCAACCAAAAAAAGCCCAGGACCAGATGATTTCAGATTTTCATAGAAGAACCAATACCAATACTCCTCAAATTGTGCCACATAATAGAAACAGAAGAAACATTGCCAAACTCTTTTTATGAGGCTATAATTACTCTGATACCCAAACCATACTAGGACATTAGTAAGAAAGAGATTTACAGATCAATCTCACTCATGAACATTGATGCAAAAATACTCAATAAAATACTGGCAAAACAAATCTAAGAACACAGCAGAAAAATCATTCACCATGATCAAGTCAGCTTCATCCCAGAGATGCAGGGATGATTCACATATGAAAATCTGTCACTGTAATCCACCATATAAACAAACTGGTTTATATGATTATCTCATTAGATGCTGAAAAAGCCTTCAACAAAATACAACATCCCTTCATGATAAAGGTCTTGGAGACTGAGGAATGGATAAGGAAAATGTGGTACATTTACACAATGAAGTACTACACAGCAGAAAAAAATAATGACATCTTGAAATTTGCAGGCAAATGGATGGATCTAGAAAACATCATATTGAGTGAGGTAACCCAGACCCAGAAAGACAATTATCACATGTACTCACTCATAAGTGGCTTTTAGACATAAAGTAAAGAAAAAACAGCCTACAATTCACAATTCCAGAGAACCTAGACAACAAAGAGGACATACATAAATCTAATCAACATGGGAAGTAGAAAAAGATCTCCTGAGTAAATTGGGAGCATGGGGACCATGAGGGAAGGTAGAAGGGGAGGGGAGCAGACAAAGATATATAGCTCAATAAAAACAAAAAATAAAAAAGTCACACACTATTTCTTAATAATCCAGTGATTTAGGCGCATCTTTATCCAGCCATATGCTCTCTTCCTTCTAGCTCTGTCTGACTTTTTCAGAACCCCTTTGTTTTGGTCAACTCTCCCCCCTACCGCATTGTCACTTTAATTCCTCCTCATCATCCTTGCCTGAACCTTTCCAGCTCCGGTATTGCTCCTTTCTACTTTCACGTACTGTGTACTCTGCTAACCTTCCTTCCTTCCAGCATTCTTCACCACAGTGGCCCCGTTCTAGTGTTCTGGCTTCTTCAAGTACTCAAAGTTAAACACGAATCCGAAGCCTATAAGTGAATATCCACACATGACAAAGAATGTGTGGTGTTTGTCGTTCTGTGACTGGATTACCCCTGCCAATTTTCTAAATAAGGACAATTGAAAGTTGAGGTCTTATGAAACTAAAAGGCTCTATACAGCAAAGGAAACAGTTGAGTGAAGAGACAGCTTACAGAATGGGAGAAAACACAATTTAAAAAATGGAGCTATTAAACCCAAAAGAGAGTTCTCAAAAGAAGGAATACAAATGTCTATCAAGTACTTTAAAAATATGTTCAACATTCTTAGTCATTGTGGAAATGCAAAATGACTACTTTGAGATTCCATGCCACCCAAATCAGAATGGCAATCATTGAGAAATCAAGACAGTAAATGTGGGAGAGAATGTGGGAGAGAAAGAACTCCTCCTCAATGTTGGTAAGAATGGAAATTGATATTGCCTCCATGGGAAGCAGTGTGAAACTACTCAACAAGCTAGAAATAAAATTACCATGTGAACCAGACATACCGCTACTAAAGGACTCTATATTTTACTATTGAAATATATGATTATCCGTGTTTATTGATGCACTTTCACAACGTCTAGGAAATAAAACAAACCTCAGTGTCCAACTGATGAATCAGTAATGAAAATGTGGTGTGTACACACACTGGAACTTTTCTTATGAGAATATTTTTTGTGTGATCATGAATTTGCTTTCTGGTATTTTTTTAGAACCGTTGCTTCAGTGTTCATTAGAGAAATTGGCCTATAATCTTTTTCTAGTCTTTAATTATTCTTTTAGAACTTCATACATAGATACAATGTATTTTGATTATATCCACCACCCACTCCCATCTCCACAAACCACCACCACTTCTCCCTCAACTTCATGTTCTCTTTTTTTTTTTTTAAGTCTACTGAGTCCAATTAGTGATTTCGTATGAACATGGATGTAGGACCTTCCATTGACACATGGGCAAGCTTTCTGGAGCCACAGCCTCAAGAAAATATATTGTTGCTTCCCAGCAAACATAAAATGCCTGTAGTCCCTCTGCTAAATATAGGGTTTCATGAGCCTCTCCCCAGTCCATTTTGAAATTGTCAGGTTTTAGCATCAGGACAATACTGGCTTAATAGAAGAGTTTTGAAGTGTTCTTTCCATATCTATTTTATGGGTCAACTTGACAAATGTTCCTGCTGTTCTTTGAAGATCTAGTGTAATTTTGTGCTGAATCAATATGTACTAGGACTTTGATTTTTTTAAAAAGGTTTGGTAGAATTTTTTTCTCATTAAACTTGTTTTAATGGGTCTCAAAATTCTGTGACAGATTTTTGGTCAAGTTGTTTCCATTAAAAAGTACTGATTTTGAAAACTAATAACTTAAAACTGCCACACACAAAAAAAAATGGTCCACAAAACATTCTCCTTTCCTTCT
>NW_004949210.1:105251-108238 GCF_000317375.1 Microtus ochrogaster | reverse complement strand
GACCCAGTGGAGGATAGTCAGAGAAGCTCTCGACACACATGGGCTTGCCAGGAACCATATCAACAATGGCCACATCACCAGATTTCAAGAATTTCGGGCCATCTTCCAGCTTCTTGCCAGAACGACGATCAATCTTTTCTTTAAGCTCAGCAAACTTACATGTTATTTTACATACCAATCCCAGTTCCCACTCCCTTCCCTCCTCCCATTTCCTCCACCTTCTCCCCCACCCCACCCCCACCCCATCCAGTCCTCAGAGAGGGTAAGGCACATTGCTTTGAAGAAAGTTCAAGGCCCTCGGTACTATATCTATGCTGAGCAAGATATCCATCCAAAGAGAATGGGTTGGGTTTCCAAAAAGCCAGTAAAAGCAATAAGAATAAATCCTGCTACCACTGCCAGAGGCCCCACAGTCTGCCCCAGCCATACAACTGTCACCAAGATTCAGAGGGACTAGTTTGGTCCTATTCTGGTTCCTTTCTGAGGGTATGGGATAGTTGAGATAGAGGAAGGACAGAGATGAGAGCAAGGAAAAGGGCTTGATTTTGATTGAGAGAGCCATTATGGGACTAGCAAGAAACCTGGCACTAGAGAAATTCCCAGGAATCCAGAAAGATGACCCCAGCTAAGACCCTAAGCAATAAAGGAGATGATGCCCGAACTGGCCTTACCATGTAGTCAGATTGATGATTATCTTAAATGCCACCATAGAACCTTTATCTAGCAACTGATGGAAACAGAGGTAGAGGACCGCAGCGGAGCACTGGTCTGAGTTCTCAAACTCCAGTTGAAGAGTGGGAAAAGTGAAAATATGAACAAAGAGGTCAAGACCATGATGGGGACACCCACTGAAACAGTCTATCTGAGCTAATGGGAACTCACCAACTCGAGCCAGACAGAAAAGTTACATACCTACTTACTCCAAGAAGGAAGAACCAGGGCACAGTTAAAATCAGATTAAAGCAAAACTCAAGTTCAGAGGTATAAATAGTTCAGTTTCTGATACTGGGACCCTTGGAATAAGGTAAGGTTCTGTTAAAACATTTGAAAACCCGGTAAGCTAAATTATTTTTTAAAAACCAGAATTACTACACTGATACCTAATTTAAATAAAGGCACAACAGAAAAACAAAATTATAGATAATCTCCCTGATGAACATAGATGCAAAGAAATAACTTCTTGGATTTTGTCTAACCATAATATAATAAAGGTAGAAGTTAACAGCAACAGAAATCACAGAAAATACACCCAGTCATGGAGACTGAGCAATATTTATAGGATAATGAATGAATCATGAAAGAAATAAAATTTTTAAATTCAATTAAATGAAAATATAAAAACAAAACACAAAAATCTATAGGATATAATTAACCTAGTGCTAAAAAAATCAGAAGGAACTAAAATATTCAAGTTAATAATGTACATTGAGATCCTAGAAAAATAAGAATAAACAGTACCCCCAAACAATATAAAGGGATAAATAATCAAGATCAGAGCAGAAACTAATGATATAGAAATGAAAAATACAAAAATAAATCAAAGAGTTTGTCCTCTAAAATATTAACAAGGTTGAGAAAATATTAACTATATTAAACAAAAGGATGAGAGTGAAGATCATACCAATAAAATTAGGGATGGAAAAGGAGATATTACAACAGATACAAAAGAAACATTTCATAAACCTATTGTCTACCAAACTGGAAAACATAAAAATAGATTAATTTATCAGTGCATATTTACTATCAAAGTCAAACCAGAAGAAATAAAAATTTAAACAGACTCATCACAACTAATGAGAGTAAAATGATTCAAATAAAATTTAAAAAGCCCTTCTCCAGATGGATTCATTGCAGAATCTTAACAGATGTTTTAGTTAAGAAGTACAACTGGTACTTCTTAATTTATTTTACAAAATAAGAAAGAAATGAGTGCTTCTAAATTATTTTTTACCAACTATGCAAGAAAATTAGGAAAAAGAATTTTAGAAATTCCTCCAAACCACACAATTATAAATATTATCATATTTAAAATGCTTGAAAAACTTGACGTAGTGGAAAAGCAGTTTTCTTTTGGCAACAGAAAAACAGAAACACAACAACAGTTTACTAAATTGTCTTAAGAATTCAAATATGTACTGTTCTATATTTGTTTGTTTTGATTTTGAAATATCAGATATTAATTTGGAATAAGGTTAATTTTTAAAACTCAGAATTACATTGATACCTAATCTAGATAGGGGCACAACAGAAAAAGAAACTTATAGAATAATCTCCCTGATGAACATAGATGCAAAAAAATCCCAATATTAATCATCATAGGACCAAACTAGGCCCTCTGAATGTGGCTGACAGTTGTATGGCTGGGGCAGACTGTGGGGCCACTGGTAGTGAGACCAGGATTTATCCCTACTTCTTGTTCTGGCTTTTCAGACCCAATTTTCTCTGGAGGGATGCCTTGCTCAGCCTAGATATAGTGGGGAGGGCCTTGGTCCTGCCTCAAAGCAATGTTACAGACTTTGCTGACTCCCCATGGGAATCCTTACCCTCTCTGAGGCATGGATGTGGGGGGTGGAAATGGAAGAAAGTGAAGGGAACAGGAGGAGGGGAAAGTGGGAAATGGATTTGGCATGTTTAAAAAGAAAAGATAGTTTTTTTAAAAAAAAATACATTTTTAAAAACTCCCAATAAAATACTTGAGAACTGAATTCAAAAAGCATAAAAAAACAAATCCACTGTAATTCAGGAATGGTTCAATATACATAAATCAATAAATGTAACCTCTCAATAAGCAGACTCAGAGACAGAAACTACATAATCATCTTATTAGATGAAGAAAAGACCTTAGACAAAATCCTGTTGAAATATGAGCAATGGGGCTGCGTCCCCAGCACCCCAGCTGCCCGCATGGCTAGCTTTACCCGAAATAATTACATGGACACTGTATTCTTTTAAGCACTGCTTGGCCCATTTCTATCTAGCCTCTTTTA